>NC_051176.1:110743643-110778159 GCF_013339695.2 Rhipicephalus sanguineus | reverse complement strand
TAGAAGTACGAGATAAGCAGCAGTACGACAAACTGGCACACCTTGTTGCTTTCGGAAATTTCCCGATCTCTGTGAGCGCACACCGGAGCATGAACAGTGTCAAAGGTGTAGTGTCCGATGAGGACCTGATTGGACCTCAGCGAGGAAGAACTACTTAGATGGATGGAAAGACTCAAGTGTCACTCATGTCCAACGAATCAAAATAAGGCGCGACAACACCGAAATACTGACCAAGCATTTGATTCTTACTTTTGCCTGCAACACACTACCCGAGAACATTGAAACCGGCTACGTCAAACTCCCTGTAAGGCCTTTCATACCAAACCCGCGGCGATGCTTTAAATGCCAAAGGTTTGGTCACGCGTCTCAGAGCTGCCGAGGACAGCTTACCTGTGGAAAATGCGGAACGACGGGTCATTCTGTTGATGACTGCGCTGGCGATGAAACGCGCTGCGCGAACTGTGAAGGTGATCACCCTGCGTACTCCAGGGCCTGCCCGGCCTGGAAGAAAGAGAAAGAAGTACTCACCGTAAAAGTAAAAGAAAACATAACGTTCTGCGAAGCACGACAGCGAGTTTCATCGTCATTTCCAGCAAGAACATCTTTTGCCGAAGTGGTGCGATGGGGGGCAGCACCACAGCGGCCTATCGCGGTTGCCCGGACCACGCGCAGCGTGCCGAGGCAAACGGCACCCGCCCCTATGGTAGGAGCAGCGACGGCTGCCCCGCCTACTTTGAATCTGACCACACCGGTGGCCACTACAAGCTCCAGTGCCATTGAGACCAAGGAGAGCACATCGCTCTCCGGCGCGGTGGCGTCCAAGACTTCGTCACACCAGACGAAGTATCCACCTGCCAAGCCAGAGATCCCGGCGACTCCAGAGTCGTCTGGTCTCACGACCACGCCTCGCCAGGCGAGGTCGGAAAAACAAGCCAGCAGCTCGCGTACGCGGGCGTCCAGTGCCTCACACGAGGCAATGGACACAACTCCGGTGCCCTTGGCACCGAATGAGCGGCGTAGCTCCCTGGAGCGCGCCAAGAAAACCAAAAAGCCGATAATGGGGCCCGACGACAGCCCTGCTACTTGAGCTTTAACTTTCGACCTGAACAACACTCACTTCCTCTATGTACACACAGCACTACCTAACTTCCAATATGGAAGCACAAATTATACAATGGAACGTCAGAGGACTCCTTAGAAATCTCGACGATGTCCAAGAACTTTTACACAAACATACACCAAAGGTGCTGTGTGTACAAGAAACACACTAAAATCCAAACACACCAACTTTCTACGGAGATACATTATTTTCCGGAAGGACCGAGATGACGCTGTGACGTCATCCGGTGGTGTAGCTGTTGTAGTTAATCAAGGAGTAGCTTGCACACACCTACCACTTCGAACGTCCCTTGAGGCAGTGGCTGTTCGAGCAGTTCTTTCGAACAAACTCGTCACCATTTGCTCTCTCTACATACCTCCACACTACCACCTCCAAAAACATGAATTCCAGTCATTAATAGATCAACTTCCAGATCCTTATCTTGTACTTGGGGACTTCAATGCACATAGTGGTCTATGGGGTGACCCTCGCTGCGACGCGCGAGGACGTCTCATTGAACAGTTCTTTTTCTCTTCCGGCGCATGCCTCTTGAATAAAAAAGAGCCAACATACTATAGCCTCGCGAACAATACCTACTCGTCCATAGACCTCAGCATCACATCTCCATCACTTCTGCCCCTACTAACATGGAAAGTCATTAATAATCCCTATGGAAGTGACCACTTTCCTATAGTTCTGAGCACCCCAATAGCTAATGAATGTCCTCCACAGGTTCCCAAATGGCAAATTGACAAAGCCGATTGGGAACAGTTTCGTAAAATGGCTCTCTTAAGTTGGACCAACATGCGTGCTTTAAGCATAGATGAAGCTGTAGACTACTTTACAGCTTTTTTGATTGATGCTGCAATGAAGTGTATCCCACAAACAGCTGGACTACCCGGCAAACGACGAGTGCCATGGTGGAACAGTGAGTGTCGAAACGCGCGCAAAAAACAAAATAAAGCATGGAGGCTGCTTCGGGACTCACCGACAGCCGAGAATCTGGACAGTTTTAAAAACATAAAGTCACAAGGCCGGAGAACTCGCCGACAGGCAAGAAGACAAAGTTGGCAGAAATTTTTATCGGGAATTAACTCATATACACAGGAGGCTAAAGTCTGGAACATGGTTATAGGGTAGCAGGCCAAGCACACTCGCTTCCTCTAGTAAACACACAAGGCGACAGCTTGGAAGACCAGGCGAACTTCCTAGGTGCACACTTCGAACAGGTGTCGAGCTCGTCACACTACACGGAAGCTTTCCAGCGATACAAAACAAGAATCGAAAAAGAGAAACTAGAGCGTAAATCCGCAAAACACGAAGCATACAATGAACCTTTCTGCATAGCTGAGCTACAAGCATCGCTTAATTGCTGCAATAATTCCGCCCCAGGCTCCGACCGTATTGTATATGAAATGTTGAAACACCTGCCATCTGAAACACAAAAAACCCTCCTTTCCCTGTATAATGCTGTTTGGTTTTCAAGCGAGATCCCCTCGGCCTGGAAAGAAGCCATTATTATTCCTATTCTAAAACAGGGCAAGGACCCATCCTCCGTTGCGAGCTACAGGCCTATTGCACTAACAAGCTGCCTGTGTAAACTTTTTGAAAAGATGATAAACCGCCGACTTACACATTTCCTCGAAGCAAACAAATCACTTGACCCATACCAGTGCGGTTTTCGAGAGGGTAGATCTACCTCTGATCACCTTATCCGTATCGAGGCACAAATTCGCGACGCTTTTGTCCACAAGCAATTCTTCCTTTCGGTGTTCCTCGATATGGAAAAGGCCTACGACACCACATGGCGCTTTGGAATATTAAGAGACCTGTCCCACTTAGGTGTACGCGGGAGAATGCTAAATATAATAGAGAGTTACTTGTCCAATCGAACATTCCGTGTTCGAGTGGGCAATGCCTTGTCCCGAATATTTGTCCAGGAAACTGGAGTGCCGCAAGGTGGTGTCCTGAGTTGCACACTTTTTATTATAAAAATGAATTCCCTACGTCTGTGTATTCCACGGAATATGTTTTATTGCACATATGTCGACGACGTGCAGATCGGTTTTAAATCTTGCAACCTTTCAATGTGCGAGCGGCAGGTGCAACTTGGTTTGAACAAGGTAACCAAATGGGCAGACGAGAACGGGTTCAGTCTTAACCCGCAAAAAAGTACTTGCGTATTATTCTCAAGAAAGAGAGGCCTCCATCCCGATCCGGACATGGACCTGCATGGTCAGCGGCTACCTGTGAGAACGGAGCATAAATTCCTCGGCGTAATTCTAGACACGAAACTAAGCTTCATATCACACATAAAGTATATAAAGAACAAGTGCTTAAAAACCATGAATATTTTAAAGGTATTGTCACGCACTACGTGGGGTAGTGACATGAAGTGTCTGATGAATCTTTATAAAAGCCTCATACGCACGCGCCTAGAATATGGGGCGATAATATATCAGTCTGCGACACCAAGCGCGTTGAAGATGCTTGACCCTGTCCACCACTCGGGCATTCGTCTTTCTACGGGTGCTTTTCGCACCAGCCCCGTGGAAAGCCTCTACGTCGAATCGAACGAGTGGTCGCTCCACCTGCAGCGATCCTACATGTCGTTTCTATACTATCTCAAAGTGAACGCAGACAAGGAACACCCCTCACACCCCACAATAAATGATTTATCTAGTTCTGCCCTTTTCGACCACCGTCCTTCGGTGCGACAGCCCTACTCACTTCGTGTGAGGGGCTTAGCTGAGGAAACGGGTGTGCCACTTTTCGAACACTGTCTATTGGCTCCCGCTGCACAACTACCGCCGTGGCGGTGGCAGCTTATAGACTGCGATCTTTCTTTCATGGAAGTAACGAAACACGCGCCTATTGCACATATCCGTACATACTTCCTTGAACTACAACACAAATACACTTGTGCAGAATTCTTTACAGACGCCTCAAAGTCCAAGACCTCTGTGTCTTACGCAGCCGTTGGGCCATCCTTTACGGATTCCGGCATTTTACACCCTGAATCAAGTATCTTCACGGCAGAAGCTTACGCGATACTTGCGGCCGTTAAACACATTCAACAATTAAAACTACAAAAGGCAGTTATTTACACAGATTCTCTAAGCGTGGTAAAAGCTTTAAAAACTCTGAAGAGACACAAAAACCCCGTCTTTGTCTCGCTGTATTCTCTTTTAAGCACGATGTACGCACTCGAACAACATGTCGTAGTGTGCTGGGTGCCAGGGCACCGCGAGATTCAAGGCAACGTGATGGCGGACCAGCTAGCAGCATCCGCCCACGAAAACAGTCACAATACATCCTTAGCTATTCCCCCATTAGACCTAAAACACTTCCTGAAAAGAAAGCTCAGAGCCTTTTGGCAGACCACATGGGATATGCATACACGAAATAAGCTACACGTTGTCAAACCGCATCTGGGTAATTGGCCGCCAGTATCGAAATCACGCCACACAGAAGTTACACTCTGCAGACTTAGGATTGGTCACACATACAGTACACACACACACCTTCTGTCCGGTGGCGAGCCACCTTTGTGTGATAGATGTGGCCAGCCACTCACTGTCCTTCACGTCCTTATCCAGTGCAAGGAACTCGATGCTATCAGAAAAAAGCACTTTTCGTTACCCTACCGACAGCAATATCCACTTCATCCTTCAATGTTCATCGGTAGGGACCCGATTTTTACATATCAGTCACTGTCTGCTTTTTTAAACGATGTACAGAGTTTTCATGTCATATATCAAGGTGATCCGTAGCACGGCCTCTAAACAGAGGTCGCTGCTGCGGTGAATACGTTAAAGATAGCACTTGCCTCGTGGCCCTTGGACTCAAGGGCATTGACGAGGCAATGGTGCTGATGTCATATCTCCATAGTTTTATTCTTGCGACCACTCGTCATTCATTCCACTACACATATTTCACGTCACTCTCATGATTTTAATATATACATATATATGTTTTACCCGCCTTTAGCGCGAGGACTTTTAAGGCCCCTATACAGCTACTTACCGCAACCATTGTTCACATCCTTTGTCTCATGAACTGGCGCTCTTTGGCCATCAATTGGCCCTTGCGCCATTAAACATCACATATCATCATCATTTCGCTTTCGTGCGTGACATGCTTATAACTCGAAATACATGCACAATCTGTTCAACAGATCGAGATATAAACAGCAGAGCCAATAGAAAGGTTTGTAGCATGTAGGTTTCAATATCGCTGAACATAGCGAACCGAAAAGGTGAAGTATCCTGTTGCATGAGAGCTTTTCCAGTAAAGTTTGTGTAGTTCACTGCAGAAAGGAGTGTTCTTCGAGGGGGGCGAATTCATTCCGCGGCCACCTATGCAGCCACGTACAACGACGCTCTTTGACGTTAATGTTTCCCACACGGAATGCAAAAATATAAGAAATTCCTGGAGTAGCTCACCAGCAACGTTCGGTTACTGGTGAGCTACTCTCTGGCATCTGCATGACGCGTTTAAAAAAGCGACGAAGTACTTCTAGGGACCGTGGTACTGCTAAATGTCCGGCCGCGCTCTGCATTCAACGCGCCTGCGCCCAAAGCGCTTGGAAGGGATATGGCGGCGAGAGGTCACGTGATGCGAGTAAGCCAATCGCGTCGGCGGCGGCGCGCGGAAAACAGATGCGATACTCTGGAATTTTTCTAGTGACTCTAGTGAATACTAAGGTCCCTGACTTTAGTGAGTGCCCGATTCTGTGACTTTATTAGGACGCCCGAGCGAGCGCAGTTTCGCCTTCTCAAGAATTCTTGCTCCGTGGCTGTAACACTGCGCCTCTGGGCGCTGGCGCGACACGGTGTTCCAGCCTGGCTCTCGAGGAACTTCAGCTCGAAGCGCCGGATGGCTCCGGTGAGCGAGGAAAGCATGATGTAGGGATCCTACCTAGGGGCGTAGCCAGAAATTTTTTTCGAGGGGGGGGGAGGGGGAAGGGGGGCGCCTCCTTGATCTGAAGTGGGGGTCGGGCAGGCAAATGTGATCGAGTGTCATCTTGAACTCTGTATGCCACGGCAAAAAAAAATTTCGGGGGGGGGGGGGGCACAGACCCGATGTGCCCCCCCCCCCCCCTGGCTATGCCACTGTCCTACAAGGAAAAACGCAGGGTCCCTGGACCCTGAGCGGTGACTGCTTCTAATGTTGGTGAGAAGAGCGCACCCTATAGTACAGAGTGCAACTCTGCGCACGCCTATGCGGCAGACCCGCTTACCTTATTCTGCTACCTGCGTCGAGACAAAGTGCACCAAATCTGGGCTCCCGTCACCGTCTGTTGGCATCACCCGTGCAGGGGCTGCGGCCGGGCAGCTGACGACACAGCCATGATGAGTTGAACACTTGCGGCAAGAGTGCTGTAAGAAAAGGCCCAATGTATTTAGTTTAGTTTGGTTTGGTTCTATCAAGCATATCTACATACATGTTTGAGACATATGAGAGTAAACGCAGCTAGATGTTAACGCTACTATCACGACCTTTCGCTCTGACACTTCCTGTAGCCCCTGCAAAAGAGATGGCGGCCACCTGCAAGCGCTGCACACTCTGAACTATACGCCCCTTGCAACATGACATAATACGAAATAGCCCAATACCCTTGCAAGCTAGTCACCATTGCGCTAGTCACCATTTCAGGTAAATGTATATTATTCCATGCCATGGCATTTTACCATAACGTTAATATCAGGTCACTAAGCCGTTTGTCACGCTCATGGTGCCTAAGATCGCTTCTTTGTGGATACGTTTTATCGTATTTCATTTGTAGTAAATACAATTTCAACGTCAATATGCGTTTAACATGAGCGTTTGCGAATTTGCACAACGTATTTAGGTTGCTGCCTCTGTATGATTCAAGTTTTTATTAATTGTCATTCCCTTTGCGTTTTTTCACTTCGGCTCCCTATTCTGTATGATCGACTTGTATGTCCCTATGCATTGTATATGTTCGTCGTTCTCAAACTGCTGCTAATAGTCATGCTAAATACTTCCGCGTTTTCTATGAAGAGTAAGTCCCACTTCAGTCTACCGCTCTGTGATCTTGTTCCGCGTTTCGAAGCCTGTATTAAAATATGAGAATAAGAACTTCGCAGTTTCGTACTAAAGGTGAAGCATTGATAGAGATCGCAATTTATATATTATGCAACCATACGCTCAGTTTGGGTTTGTGGCCGTGTGCGTATATGAGTGTGTGTCGAATCGCGCTCTAATTATTTTATCCTCATGAATTACCAGTCATCCCAAGAAAAAGTTATTCTAACGGTAAGTAATATGTCCGTAATATTACTAATTACAGCAAAAGCTTGCCTACTAATGAATTAACAATCACGTGCTCATGAATTAACAATCACGGTGTCACGTTCGCGTAAGCGTATTTCACTCGGTGACTGCGAACACTTGCTGTCCCGAGGCAGGCGTGATGAAGACACTTGAGATTACGCGACCACAACACCGGGGTGCGGGGCAAGACATCGCACGTGAAGCAAACAGCGATCTTGGCTCACCCAGGCCCCAGCCTCTGCCACAGATTACCTCCAAGACGGAGTTACCTCCAAGACGAAATTCGGAGTTTTGCATTATTCTCCAAACCCCAAAATCTTAGATCAATACATATCTGAATACTAAAACATCAAAAACGTGAAGCACATTTTTTTTTCTAGAAAGTTTGAATGCACAAAAACGTACGCACAAGCGAAATACTTGGACACATAACACCTGTATTTGTGCGTATAACAACCTTATGCTTAAAGCTTATTGTAAAACACGCAAGCTTACTTTGCGGAGGTTGCTGTCAGTGATCGAAGCGCGCTCCTTTCGACTGACGACTCTCAGCTTTGAAAATGTCCTTTCAACGTTGGCGCTAGAAGACGCCGCGCGCAGCGAGAAAGCACTGGCCACTGGCAGTGTTGGCGGTAACGCGTTACATTTCCTGTAACTAAGTAACGTACTCGTTACTATTTTGGAACTGTAACGAGTAACGAATTTTTTTGTTAACATTTTTCGGTAACGTGAAGTGTCACGTTACTCGTTACTTTTCATTTCAGTTATACTCACAGTCTACACAAAATTCGTTCGTCTTTTAGGAGCGCCTTTCTCAGAGCTCGCCCCGACGTTATATATATTTTGCCGCTGCGGCGGACTGCTGTCGGCCCGTCAAGCATTGACAAAGAGACACCACATGGGGTCCTTTTCTGCGCGGAGGAAATCGCAATGGGGAGCATATTGCCGAAATTTCTTAAATGGATTTGCTATAGTTTCAGCTACCTTGCTATCGAGGTTCAAATTGTTGATTGTCGATGAAGCGAAGTGTGATGCGGGCTTTGAAACCGTCAAAAGCGAGCTGTCGAGACCTGCTCGGCTTGCGGACACCAAGACTCGGTGTGAGAACCAGCACAACCGAGGATGACTCCTTTGCAAAGGCCTTCTGAACATAATCGCCAACTGAAGATAAGGGACTGTCTACCTTTGGTGCCGCATGGCATCGCCATGAGCGGGATCAAGGAAAGCTCTCCGCGCATTCACCAACTCTTCCTAAAAGTGAATACAGGAGTACCATATAGTGCTTCCGCCGAGCTCCTTTTTAGCGTAGGTGTGGACGTATTCGCTAATAAGCGAGTCAAGCTGTGTGAATAAAGCTTTGAAAGGCAGCTGTTGCTTATATTCAGCGGTTTGTAATTACATTAGGAAACTGTTCCTGTACTACACTAGCACTGTTTATAAACTTCGTATTCAAAATTAGTTTTGCTTCTTGATATTTGCAACTGCGCCTACGTTTCTGGTTATTGAACTCCTGAGCAAGCGAGGCTGAGTTTGAAAACTTTAACGTACGCAGTCGCAATATCTACGGCAATTATACAGGTCAAAAAGAAAAAAAAACTTCTTTATGTGCGGAAATACTTTGCTCCAGATTTATGCCATTTAAGCATTCCTTTATTGCTACAAAATTTGTGCTTTGGTTTTGGTAGCAGAAGCACGCCGTCATAATTACTGCAAGTTTGTTCAGTGATGTTTTCATTTCATAGAGCGTTGATGATGAAATCGATTACTTTCTGTTTAATGACCCATTCCGAAAAACAGCTTTCTCGTGTGCCACAGAGGTAAAATCCATCACATGTAACTATACAGACAACCTTAGGCCACTATAGAACTACGAAGATACGGCACATTTGTGCATATTATACTCGTTTATTCAGTATTTGGGGCTAAATTTTTCTTTGGCGACAACTTTAATGTAATACATAAATATGAGTTTTATAAACTAACTATTGTAGGTTCTTGAGGAGAAGACTCACTGATTAAGATTTCTGACTATGGAGTAACGGCGGTAGTAACGTCCGTTACTTTTTTTCGGTAACGGTAACGGTAATGCGTTAACTTTTTTTACTGGTAACGCCGGGCGGTAACACGTTCCTTTTTATTTAACGTAACGAGTAACATGTTTAGTTACTTTTTTTTCGGTAACGCATACAACATTGGCCACTGGACATTGTCAAGTCTCCAAAACGACAGGGGTTCAACAATGCTACATATTTCATAGCACTGATAGTTCGCAAAATCACTCAGGAGCTGGCTCATGTTGTCAGTTTCAAGAAGCACTAATTGAAAAATAGGCGCATAAGTTTGGAACTCGCAGGGCAGCTCATGCTTCACATTTGGATTCACAATTTGAACACAGTACCAAAACGATTATTTGCTGTACTGGAGTTGATCGCACAGTTTCCTCTCAGACGTCTGTCTCCGCTTTTCGGCGACAGCAGCGTAGTATCTGTGAAAGTTTGCGACAGTCGTTAAGCGGTCATTCTCGTCAAGGAGGTCCAACAGACTTGTGACATTTGATGCGAAGACCTCGGTTGGATCACTTCATTGACTGATGAGTGCGTGCAAACGAACCCCAGTATGGGATTAACTTGGTGTACCAGGGTACTCTCTGCCTCAAGTTCCTTCATGATTGAGAGCACGGCACATGAATTGGTCATCAGAAACCTCATCTTAACGAACAAGTCGTGCACAGCTTCAGGCGATGAAATAAGACTCTTGAGCTTCTCACACTTCGTTTCCTTGGCTTCGTCGCTTCTCGAGAAAGACAAAATGACGCCGCCAGTAGTCCAAAATAACTTCTAGAGCTTCATAAAAAGAGAACCACCTCGACGGACATGCGGTTTTCAGCGACTTGATGGACTTGCTTTTTCGATAAAGAACGGAACCAGGTCATTTTGGCTTTTGAAATCGGAGTTTATCGGATAAATCCGAATTGTCAAAAATTTTACTGGCGAACGATCGGATTTTTTCGGATAAAACCGAAAACACGGAGCTCTACGCTATCATGCATCGCCTACACATGAACAAAACTTTCCCATTCTCTCTATCGCGGAGCTTTGCCCTTTCTGGCACTACTTCCTTGATCAGTAGGGCACCCTTTCGGTTCGAATCAGCATTCTATATTTGCATAACAGCAAGCTTACTGACGACGTGTATGTTCGACTTTGAAGCAGTATTACAGCAATCGCGGTGCGTCTCCAGCGGCGTGCCGTTGTGTATGTAGCAGTTCCTTCGAAGGGTTGCGACTGATAAGTTATACTGATATACTGCTCTCGAGACACAAGCCCGTAGCTATGACTGCCGAAAAGCGCGTCGCGTTAACAAGATAAGAAATATTCGTGCCCAATGATAAAATACACAGGTCATCGATTCAGGAAGGCATGCGTTTTGGGCGTATACAGCCGCTACCGATCACCGCTGACGAAGCGAAAATCTCGCGAAGAGGCTGTTCGCCATGCGCTTGCGTGGTCCGTAAATTTTTTCGGTTGACTGGCGACTACTGGAAGGCAAGTGCGTTTCATTGATTAACTGCCGTATTGTATGAAGTACTGCAAGCGCCTCATACCTGTATAGAAAATAACGCTCTAGAATGCTCGCCTCCTACCCCCTACACCTTTTCGGTCGAGTGCCCCCCCCCCCCCCCGGAATTAAAAAAGGAAAAGGAAATCCTGGCTACGCCACTGTAGCCATCTAGAGAATAGTGTGCACAGTCACTGTCTTAGTTTTCGTGACTGGACATCTGACCATACAGTGGATGCCGTATCCATACTCGCTTTTTTGTTTGTTTCTTGGTGGTCTGCTTTGAACGCAGTCTTTCCTCACAACTGTAGGTTAAAGTCCCTTGATATCTAGAAAGTAGCGACACTCTCCTCCATATCCTCTCCCAAGTGTCCAACCCTCCTCTCCCAAGTGTCCAAACCGTATCTATCTCCTCTCCCAAACGACCACCGTGCGGGCGCCGGCCCTATAACCCGGCTCGCGCCACTTCCTATCAAGAATGCTATGTCACGCAGATAACGCGCGCGTTTCCCAGGCGACGGCCCGTGAAGCGGGGAGGTGGAAGGCGGGAGAGGAGGGTGCTCGGCGTGGCGGCTCGGTTAAAAGGAGGACGGTACTTTCCCAAAAATATCCAGGGACTTTACTGTAGGTTGGTAGCGGTCTGGCGGTCGCATGTCTCTGCGTGTTTGTATTCTGCCGGTTATCAGGTCATATGAACAAATCGTAATGACTGTATTCCTAGTACCATTTCACAGCAGGCCGTCATTTCAAAGGGCTTTCGGTGGCGGAAAAATATGTTAAGCGATCAACCATCCACCTCTTGCAAAACAGATATTTGTATATAAGGTCGCTGCATGCTACCAGGAAGTTGCATGTTGTTTTTCTTCTCTCTCTCTCACTGTGTGTGTGTGTGAGCGCGCGCGCGCGTCAGATGGACCTTGCAAAAATAGTTTACTTATGCTAGCTCAGGTATCTTGTGTTGCATTAATATTTGTTTCTTAAACAAATACGTGCACCACCAGAATACTTGGTGCAGTTCTGGGACAAAAAGAAATTCTGACCGAATTGCGCTATTAATTGCATGTTGCCGAACTGCACTATTGCCGCTATTGCAATTATTTCAGACGACGAATACGATGGAATAGCGAGGATTCTAGTCACATTACTTTTAAGTGGAAGACTTCAGCGCAAACCGGGACGGACCACAAAGAAGACATGAGACAGGCACAGCGCCAGGGCTTTTTTCATCCCTTATTTGTGGTCCGTCCCGGTTCGCGCTGAAGTC
Organism: Rhipicephalus sanguineus; assembly: GCF_013339695.2. Taxonomy (NCBI): domain Eukaryota; kingdom Metazoa; phylum Arthropoda; class Arachnida; order Ixodida; family Ixodidae; genus Rhipicephalus; species Rhipicephalus sanguineus. The sequence continues at coordinate 110,765,938 of NC_051176.1, read as the reverse complement.
TTCACTTTAAAAGTTATGTACCGACAAGGCCCAACCGAAGTTTTATTCTGGTCACATTTATCATGGTTTTTAAATCAGCCTCATTTGATGATTCTGGCCATCCTCACAGCCGCGTCATCATTTCACTACTGCAAGCTGGATGGCTACAAGCTGTGCTACCTATACTCGCCGACAACTTTTCTTGGCACTGGAGGGAAAGCTACGGGGGCGGAGCGTCTGCACATACGCGAAGTAGTCCGGTTTGGCGCGCGTCTCGTAACGCCGTGGAGTGTGATGGCTAGCGTTGCACTTCGACGCAAGCGCTGCTTAGCGTCCAAGGTACGGGTATATTCTAGGCACTATAGTACGGGTAAAAGGCGCGAATTTTTCACGCACGCAAAAACCCGAAGTGACAACGTGTAAAGTAAAAGAAATGCAGATATCTCGCTTGTGTGCGCTGCGTTCCGTCACAAAAAGCTACATGTAGAAAATGAAGGAGCATTTTTTTATATCTCACGCAGAAAATACGGACGCAATTGTGGGACTACATTCATTAGCGGTAGGATACGTGCATTGTGGCTCTGTAGCCTTCGCTTCAATGCCAAGAAAAGTTGTCGGCGAGTATAGTGTTTAGCATTGACCTCCCCCTTCTGACATTTAGTTGGCAGTAATGCAGAGTTTTTTGTCGAGATGAACTTTGAGATGACTAGCATTTTGGCTGCGTTCCTCATACCCCGCTTATAAGCTGCCCTAAGCCTTTGTCGAGTGCGGGACTCAGAATTAAAGCCGAAAGCTTGCCACTGTAATGATCCGTGTCGTTTGTATGATACTCAGAAATGCACCAGCAATACAACTTGCGAATAAATCATTCCCATGTGAAGTGGGATATCTTAATTATTATCTTGCAGGGATACTGCTTATTTTCTTTCACTGGACGCAATCTTCCCATCTCCGATTACGCAGTTGTGCGTGGCGCTCTGTGCCGTCGTCTTCTCTTGTGGTGTGTGTGTGTGTGTGCGTGCGTGTGTGTGTGTGTGTGTGTGTGTGTGTGTGTGTGTGTGTGTGTGTGTGTGTGTGTGTGTGTGTGTGTGTGTGTGTGTGTGTGTGTGTGTGTGTGTGTGTGTGTTTGCGTCTAAAGCAGTTTTAACACAGCCTTTGAAAGCTCGTCGTACGCTTCGGGAGCGTTTTTATGACTGTTGTTTTCAACGTAGCATAAGGCGGCAGTTTTAGGTGTTACATATATTGCCTGCTTATGTTCTTCCATTCGCTTCGCTGCGTAATCATTTGATCGGTTGCAACACGTCCCTGGAGTTTTCTGGTGCATGTTCGACATGGAGCTTATAAACGGCTACTGCATCGCTATCAACACGACTGGGAAAAGCTTTTTTTTTCGGTCGGCAGATAAAGGTTGCGCAAGTGTCCATTTTGGTATTTTTGGCATTAAAAAATGTCTAATTTTTATTTTAGTACCTAATGTATAAATGTTAAGACGTCTCGCTGTAAACACCTCTGACGAGTGGCTCAACCATCGACCCACGCAGTTTGACCCACGCATGGTGGATTTACTTCGATGCAAAGGAATGCAAGTGCCCTCATGAGCCGACCATTGCATGGCTGTTAATTATCCAGAGATGGTGAAAACTGCAATCTACAACAACTCTCATAACCATTCTGCTGATTTGAGCAACCCTATTAGTGAACCAAGCTTGTAACATGTCCCCCGGCGGGATCCAGGGGTGGATGTGCGGATGTCCTGAAATTTGTGTGCGTGTACGGCACATGACAAACCCATTAAGTCCTTCCCACCTGTTACTGTGTCGTTTTAATGCTCACTGGAACACGAATACATTTGTTACTACCAGTGATCTGCAAGCATTCGTGCGAGCCTCATAAATGACCATCACAATGTCGAACACTACCCTTCCCCTCACTTAAAAAAGAAAAACATGGATCTGCATCTGCCTGTCACCCCAGCGGAGTTCTACTTACCTGTAGTGGTTCGATTATACAACAACCGGAAAGAATCCATTTCTGTCGTATTCGTTGTGCGGGTCCTCGCCCGGCGCCTATGTGCTCACGTTGTCTAGCCTGGTGTCCGCGCTGCCATGCATGACGAGAAATGGTTTGTGCGGTGACGGAATTGAGGCAGCGACGCTATGATATGCGCATATATATATATATATATATATATATATATATATATATATATATATATATATATATATATATATATTATAACGGCGTAGATATATTTCTGATGTCCACGGAAATCAATGCGGCATAACATGGAATATGGAAAGGAAATGTAGATACGACTCTATATTGGGCGCCGTGGGCTGCTTATGGTAACGAAGCGCAGGTCAAGAAGCTATTGGAGCGTACAGTTTTTATTAAACTCTGTCCAACTGCAAATACCGCCACGAAAGTCTGCAACGGCTTTGCATGGCCTCCGACATATCAGCGTGTCGCTGTTACTGTAGGCGTGGTATGCCGTAATATCGGAGGCCACATGTTTTGGCATACTTCGATGAGTCCGTTCGTCTTTAGACAATTGAAATGCTCGGCGAACATGCTTCAACGCGCCAGTTCTGATGGGTCAAATCTCAATGTTAAGAATTCAACCAGCAAGGGGCGTAGACAAGGAGGGGGGGGGGAGGTTGGCTACGCCCCTTGCTGGTTGAACACACACACTCACATACTAACGCACGCACGACCATACATAAAGTATGGTCAGAGAACACCCATACACTTAGAGAAGGGAAACTGTACCTTTGACAGTGCAACGGAAATAAGGGTAGCGGTGGCGTTGTGAACTAAAGTAGCCGACCAAGAGATGCCGTTGTACAACAGGAAACGGAAATGAGTTTTATGCAATACGGCTGCCGTCGCTCGTTTTTGGTTGCTGTGCAGTGCGCTCCGGTCGCCCGTGCTCGTACAAAAGAAATAAATGTATATGCCACGTTTTGTTCACTTACCGAGCCCTGCGAGTGTCGTAATGAATCTTCTGAACTGTCTTTCGTGTGTATTCCGTGCCCCAACTGTGTGAAATGCTACGAAGGTGCCAGGAGACGCCAATGCCTCAACTGGCATTAACGCACACAACACCGGCGATGTGTAAGCCTGATAATGTTTTATTACATATTCATAAATCATTACAAGACAAAGTACACCACTGAGCGTTCACACAAGCAAACAACGCGGTTACATCGTGAAGTAGTGGCTCATAAAGCGCGAACGCACGAGCAAGAAGAGCTACGAAACGTATGTATACGCTCGTGTACACTATAATTATTTCCCTATTTCCTCGTGCCAATTTTATGCAGCCTCTTTGGGACATCACCTGGCCGGTAGCCTTGCGGAGAGAATACGATAGCTTGCAGCGCAAAACTCAGTGGCTGGCAAAACTCGCTTCTCTCGACCTTTTGACTTCAAACCACCCGAATCCGTATTTTCCTTACTACTGGCTTGTTTCTTGACAAGTTTAGCATAGCAGGTAAGGTGCCGCGCTGGTAAATGCGAGGACGTGGGTGTGAATTCCCTCCACGACGGTCGCATTTGTTTTGTTTTATCGCCTAGGAAAACTAGGCGACAAAATGGATGCGGCCGCCGTGACAGGCATTTCGAAAGAGCCCCAGGTGGTCAAAACTGATGCGGAGTGCCCACTATGATGCGCGTCATAATCGCATCGTGGTTTCAGCGCGTAATTCTCCAAAAACAATTCATATATTAAATTTCTATGGATTCAAAACTATTTTAACTGGTGGAGCGAACCTATAATAAATTCGCCCTGGAAGAAAAATTATCCAAACGTCTAGTTTCTCTCCGCAGAGGCAATCGGCTAAGTTTTGTCCAAAGAGGCAAGTAATGGCTCGGAGTAGCACAAAATTTGTTTCAGCTTGCAGCTGACCGCAGACAAGCGGGCTGGGAAAATTCCAACCTTTCTTGGTAAAGAACCCACTTGACAGCACGGCAAGTGTCCAGAAAGTAATAGGTATGGTGTAATCATTCTGTGCGTTCCCACATTGTAAGTAACCAGCTTAATTCACAACACAGATACATAACAAACACTTCATGGTCACAACAATACTGTAGGAAATATCAGTACATTGCTTGTAAACACATGGACAACAAGTAAAATTGTACAACCAATTCATGAGCTCCTTGGATTGCTTATCCTTTTTGCTTAGAACAATTATAACACAGCAGTGTATGAGCACAAAAACAATAGTCTTGAACTGCTAAGTCAATTTTTGCAGCAGACTTCCAAGTCTTTGCCTGGCTTAATTCTCTGTTTTTGAATTCCAAAGAATTCTAATATGTACAAAATAGGGGTGTGCGAATATTCGAGTGTTGAATTCGAATCAAATAGTACCTAATCGAATAATTCGATTCGACTTTCGAATAGCTAGTATTCGAAGTTTCGAATAATTCGATTTGACTTTCGAATAGGTAGTATTCGAAGTTTCGAATAATTCGACAGGACAAATATCTAAAGCGCGACAAAGGCCGATGGTGCAACTTGGTTAGGGTGGGGTGGCAAAAACTAACGCTAACGTCGTTACACTAGGCCTTCCGTTAAAACTTTCACTGACATTCTGGTTCAAAAGCGAGCGCACGCTCATCTTAAAAGAGATTGTCATTTCCGCACGTAGGAAAACACATGAGAATACTGTCAAGCCCTTCACAACTTTGTTCCCAAAACGCAGGCACGGACTTCTTGCGCAGTTCGGTCGCATATGCTGCAAGCGCCGTGAAACGTCCCGACTTTGACCTGCGAAACCCTCTGTCATTGGCTTTGCTTGTAAAAGTTTGTTCACGCTGGGCAGTCGCCACTGCCACACTGAACCACTCGTTCAGAAACTTCCATCGTTGCGGCACGCAGTTGAAACGCTGCTGTGAATGGGCGCCCGAAGATTTTTGGGCACGGAGCACCCATGGCGATGAAGCACAACGTTACCGTTGTCAGATGAGCCGTATTGCACGACCATGGGGAAAAAAGTAGCCACCGTACCCCCCTCTGTTAGTCTTTAGGAGGTTTGGAGTGGCGCTGCTGGCTGGAATGGCGGCTCTTCTATCAACATGCTTGCGCGCCCATAGAAACTGAAACAAAAGCCACTCTCGAACAAGTGCGTAATGAAACTGTCGGCACGCCGTAGCGCCCCTGATTTGTCCTTTGTCTTGCCGTAACTGGCGGTACACATTTTGTGTAAGTATACTATTCGATATTCGATATTTTTGGCCACTATTCGATTCGATTTGAGGTGAAATTTCACAATTCGCACACCCCTAGTACAAACATTTACAGAAACAATTTGCGACAGTGAGCACTGCAAAATGGGCCATTAGTCACTTCCATCATAATACGAAGCAGTTTCTCTGACACCCCTCTCAAGTGTGCTACAGCACCTATTTGAACAGAGAATGCTTCTTCCAATTTTCTGACAAAATTGAAAGCTGCTTCTGTGGGCACTGTTAAATTACCTAGAGTCTTGTCCTGCATCTCCACTGCTTTGAACATCATGGAGATTTGGTTTGGTGAAGACAAATCTTGGCTTTTGTCTTTCAAGAGATCCTTGCACTGTAAGCATGGTGCTTTTTTCAGAAATGCTTGTACTAGGTATCCTGACACGTAACAAACTGTGTTTGATTCAAGTACATCTGCTAGTTCTTCGGTGTCTGAAAGGTTTGAGCTGAAGGTGTCGGCCACAGTAGGACTTTCTTGATCGAGTCTTAATTTCTTTAGCTCAGTTAGAAGAACAGCCTTATCTGCTTGGCAGTTGCTGCCATCTGAAAGCTTGAAGAGCTTCCCGACAATGATATGCCTGAGACCGGCAGTGAACTGAAATGTGTTTGCAGTCTCGTTACAGCTGTGCTGCTGCCGAATGATCCCAAACAAGTTCTCCAAGGGATCCTGATTCAGACGACGAGCGAGCAAAAACTTGAAGTTATAGGATTCCTGCAGATCTGCCCACAGCATACAAACCGCTTTAATTGTGACCTGCCAGCCCTAAATGGTTCTTGGTTGCCTAGGCTCTTTGAATTTCCAAGATTTAATCTATGCAATCCAAGAATGCAAGAATTCAATGTGCCCTGTAGAAGTATTAATTGTATACCTCATTTTTCTCTCAGCGATCTTTACACAAGAATTGTTAAATGAATCAAACAAGTGATCTATTTTCACAACAAACTCAGCTGTGCTTGTGGCTTCTGGTGGAGAACATTAAATGCTATGAATGCTTCTATTGCCAGATAGACACTGTTGCTGAGCACCCACTTTACTTTCATGTTACCAAATGCACTTTCATAGATGTGCCCTCAGTGAATTTAGGTAGGCATTTTAGTTTCAGGTGATGTGTTGATTCATACAAATCTTAATATGCCCCCAGGAAGCAACAATATCACCAACAGGAATATCATGCTTACTCAGATTATTCCTCATGCATTTCAACAGGTGGGGGACGTCAAAAATGAAGGAAATCTTCTATTTATCATCAATAAAGAAAGGCCTGTCAGGGCTCACACCCAGTGTCCTTGCAATAACGCAATTGCTGCTACCCTGGTCACAAACCAATGCTTTGACGAAGAGGCCACATGCCTTTAGCTCAATGATTAGCTTTTTCAATGACATTAAAAGGGGCCCTGCGTGAACTGTCCCCTCTCTTCTCAAAAAGGCTACTGGCTGTATCCATTTCTTCGCTATCCCAGAGACCACAACTGCTGCAGTGTGCGCTGTGCCATTTGTTCTTTCTCTGGCATTATCAACATATCCATGTATGATGTCTTTCTTAGGGTCATACTGCAGATTTCTTTTTCATGAAATTTTGTCAGAAATTAGGCAGCAAGCTCTGTCTTGAATTTCCCAATTTCTTTTTGCCTTTCCTTTGAATAACTCGAGAATCTGAGGCAGAACTCCTCTCTTTATATTTACGGCCGACAGCCACGTCCTTCAGGACTTTACTGTGGGAAGGCTCAGTACTAGGGGTGTGCGAATATTCGAGTTTCGAATTCGAGTCGAATACTAACTAATCGAATAATTCGATTCAATTTTCGAATAGCTAGTATTCAAACTTTCGAATAATTCGACAGTACGAATATCTAAAACGCGACAAAGGCCACTGGTGCAACTTGGTGAAGGTGGGGTGGCTAAAACTAACGCTAACGTCGTTACAATAGGCCTTTGTTAAAACTTTCACCGATTTCCTGGTTCGAAAATGAGCGCGTGTTTACTTTAGAGGAGGTTATGTTATTTCAGCACGTAAAAAAAAGAAAGACAAGAAAAGTGGCAAGCCCTTCTCAACTTCACTTCCGAAACGAAGGTACGGACTTTTGAATAGTTCGGTCGCGTATGCCGCAAGTGCCGTAGAACGTCCCGAATTTGGCATGCGAAACCCTTGAGGATTGGCTTCACATGTAAAAATTTGACCACGCTGCACATTCACCACTGCCGTACTGCACCACTCGTTCAGAAACTCCCATCATTCCGGTGCTCAAACAAAACGCTGCTGTGAACGGGCGCCTGAAGATTTTTGGGCCCAGAGCATGGCCATGGAGCACAATGACGTGACCGTTGCCAGATGAGCCGTATTGTACAATTATACGAAAAAAAAAACTAGCTACCGTACCACCACCCTCTGTTGCCCAAGAGGTTAAGAGTGGCACGGCTAACTGGAATGGCAGCTCTTCTATCAACATGGTTGCGCGCCCATAAAACCTGAAGAAAAAAAAAAACCTCCCGAACAATCACGTAAGAAACCTGTCACCACGCCGTAGCTTTCTTGATTTTTCCTTTCTCTTGCCGTTACTGACAGTGCACGCTTCGATACTATTCGATATTTTCGGCCACTATGCGGCACTATTCGATTCGAGATGAAATTTCACTATTCGCACACCCCTACTTAGTACCTTTGATAGATATTTATATGCCTCAGGGCTTGTAAAGTAAAGACTGAGGGCAAACTGTCTAAGTTGCATCAGCCATCGTCTCCCATGTTTTTTCAGTGGTTGCAGATGCATTTGCACTCTTAGAATTTCCAAAAAGTCCTTCTTTAGGTACCTGCCTGCTTCAAGAAGAAGCTGCGCATGAGATGCAATTGGTTTCTTGGACTTTTTAAGTCTTGCAACAATTTGATGGAGGTGGGAGTTCTCATCGCAGTAGTGCTGAAGCCTTTTCATATCACGTGGAGTGAGCACTTTCCGAGTCCTGGTCCTGGCTCTTGGGGTTCCTGGAAAATCAAAAAGCCACATCACTAATGTTAAGTCTAAGCAAGAGGCTTTAAAACTTACACCTTGGTTAAATGGTTTGCTAAGTTTGGTACACTAGAATTGAAAAACTATGAGCGCACAGAAAACACGGACGACAAAAAGACACACATATGCACACACGTAGGCGCTCCCGCCTACGTGTGTGCATATGTGTGTCTTTTTGTCGTCCGTGTTTTCTGTGCGCTCATAGTTTTTCAAGATGGAATACCAACGTGCCCAAACCGCCGCACTGCGGTACACTAGAAACACGTACATTTGTATTTTAATGCAACGTATTATTACCTGGAATTTTGTGTGCATCCTTTACAAAATTTGCAAGCTATGCCGAAATTGAAATACCAGGTCAGGCTAGTGTAAAAGGCTAATTTGGTATTTTTGCATGTTATGAAAACAAAATAAACACAGGCAAAATGTATTTTTTGTCACACAGCCACGTATATGACTGGCCAAATGTAGGCACACACCCAGTGGCAGATAGTAAAACATTAAAACAAAAGTGCATTTATTTAATGAAAGCATCTACTTAATGTAATGAGCTGTATCATTAACCAGTTGTAGTGCCAATATTTATATATTGGGGACGCATGTGGGAATAATTCCTTTTTGTTTTGTAGAATGAAGACACACTTACTGGAATTACTATGTAATCTTGCATTAATCTTGCTTTAATAAGAGGAACAATACCTACTCTGTGTAGTTGGTGCTGTTGGCAATGGCTCCTGTGCCCCCTAGGATGCTGGCTCTTGTATTGGTGGAGAGATATTGAGGGGCACTGGAAAAGAATGCTGTATATCACTATATAAATTTAAGCAGGAGCAGTGGCATTGTGCTTTATTTTTGGAAAGCTCCCACTTACTGGTCTCACACCTTGATGCTGAGAGTTCTGGAGAGAAGTCGGGGAAATCTTGGTATTCTGAAAGTACACATCATTACATTAATTCTATATCCGCTTTAGAAAAAAGCACATCAGATGAAATACACACTTTCAATCAAGTAAACAATGAAAATTACCATCTATGGAAGCAGCGAAACGAAGCTTCGACACTTGTGACCTAAGAAATATTATTCGCGAAACCACTGCCGTTACAGGGTGGAAGGTACAAAATACTCATCAGGCAAAATTCGTTAAAAATTTAGATTTATAGTAATCGTGAAACCAAGGAAAATGATAAGAGTTTCTGAACAATCTCGACAGTCCCAACACACACACACCCCTACATTCTGGCGAGATGGGTCTTAAGTCTCAATATCGGTGGAGGGGTATGAGACCCCTAGAGACCGCATTAACTTTAAGCTCCCTTGACTTTAAGGACTGCTGATAATAATCTAAATGTTTCACACAATCTAATCATTCATGAAGAACCCCAAAGCACTTAAACGTTCTCTTTCACCTAATGCGATTACCATTACGTTCAATAATCACCGCTGTTCGCGCCCCTCGCGGATATAAAATCTCTTTTAAAAAACTTGTGCTCGATTATTAGAAACGCTGCACGCATAGCCACTTCAAATTGCCTAGGCGTCCTATTGAAAAATCACGCGCAATCCCTTTAGGTACAGTACACCGAAATCACAAACCAGACGTGTCGCGTGTGCAAGTTACACGGCAATGCAAAGCTGACACTGAACAATATGTGGTTTATGTATTCGTCATTATAGTAATACATTATTGATGTAACAAATGTCAAAGAAACGACGACGGACCATTGAACAAGAGCATAACTGACGCTCCGGCTTACCTGTTTGCGGTGCGGAATCAACAGATCGACTCCATGAAAGCGTCAAACGTACCCCTCGATCTCGATCGCTGCGGCATTCCTAAATTCGCCGGTAAACTGAGTCAGCTACTATTGCTGTAAAGATAAAAGGGCGTCTGCGAACTGAAGCGAAAGGTGCTTCCGCATTTACGTTGCCGCCGAACAATTTGAACGCCAACGGCCACGGAAAAGATGGATACAAATTGGATTTTGGTCCAGTTAGTCATCACTGAAGTCTTAAAACGTTGACGCTTCAATTAAAAAGCAGCTATACATATTAAGTCTAAACATAAGTAACTCTCTAGCTATCCAAAGCAAAATAACATGTTTGAATGATTCATTGGCTTGCGCAAAACAATTTCTTAAAGTTGAAAATTTGGGTGGTTTAGCGCCCCTAGCAGGGAAAATGCAAACTAAGATAGCCGACCGCTAAAAGAGGAGTCAGTAGCTCCACTCTGCGCGCATATCGATGGAACTCGCCGCGGTCGATTTTTTCGCCCTCTGCGGCGATCGCTAGAACTTGAGACTTTCCGGGGCCTGGTATGGTTGAAACCACTCCCCCCCCCCCCCCCTCCCCCGAAAAAAATTTCTGGCTACGCCCCTGCAACCAGCGCAAGAAAACGCAGACAACGGGAAGAACAAATAGACAGAACACCTGTTATTCTTCCTGTCGACTGCGTTTTCTTGTGCTGTTTGAATTTCGATCATGCATCTGTACCAACTCGTGCAAACGCTTTCTCTTATAATGCTCAAAATGCGCCTTTGCTCACGGACAAAACTTGAAGACAGCGGATGGTATCAGATCGATCGCTTTCAGCGCGCGATCATTGATCACGCCAGCGGACTAAATGCTCGCGATTCTTACGACACATCGGATTTACCGGAACACCAAGAAAAAGCGAATGTTCTCACTAAAAGAATCGACTATTCTTTGTTTTCCAGAGTAAACAAATTATATTTTGGGTGCCGCAAAATGACTCGGTAGCGGAACGCCCGGAAGCATTTAAGACGGCACCTGTACGCTATTAAGGTGACAAGGTATGAATGGTCGACACCGTTTCGGACTTGCAAAATACATTCCATGTGAATACGCTTTGCTGTAACCACACGCTCCTCGTAGTATTATACCATGGAAGCTTATTCTCAGCGAGAAACCGCCGCCATTGTGTACACGCGCAGGCTGTCGTCCGTGCTGTTCGACAAGGTGATGATGATGGTGGGCGACCCTTCGGACATGCGCCTGTTCATCGGCCGCCAGGAAGACGTGGCCTTCAGCGACCTGGTCTGGGTGGCCGTGCTGCACGCCTTCCCGCAGGCGGTGTTGCAACTGTACCTGCTGCTCTTCCCCGGAGGTGCGGCCCTGCTGCGAGGCGACTGGCCCGACTACACCGGTGAGCACGCGGCACGCATGCCACCGACGTCGGTAACCATTGTGCACACGGAAAGTCTGCCGACCATGAGAGCATCCAGAAATAACAATGGAAAAAAAATCAGTTTCGCCACAAGGGCGAAGCAGTGAATGCGATTTCAGCAAATTGTAATTTTATACGATGCTAGCAGCTAACTCTTTTGGATCCGATCTCGCGTAACTCTACAAAACGCTGGTGTAAGGAAGCGCGGCCGCTCGCGATCGCGCCTTTGTGATCAAAGTTCGCAGTTGCTGCTCGAGCGACGCCCCCCCCCCCCCCACCTCCCCGGGCTCCTTACATGCTCCTTCACCCGGCGAAAGATGGACGGGGCGTTTCCTCTCTGCTTGAGGAGCAATCGACGGCAGGCCTCGCACGCGGGTGATGTTATCGCGTGTGCTCTCCGTGCGACGGAGATGACCGGCTCGTCTCATCTCTGCTTCAGCCGCGTTCGTCGCCAGCGCCCGCGCGCTTTTACGCGCGGTTATAAGATGCCCTAGATTGGGAAGAATTAGGGATAAGAGTTAATGGAGAGTATCTCAGTAACCTGCGATTCGCTGATGACATTGCATTGATGAGTAACGCGAGAGACGAATTACCGCTGATGATCACTGAACTGGATACGGAAAGTAGAAGAGTAGGTCTGAAAATTAATATGCATAAAACTAAAGTAATGTGGAACAATCTTGGCAGAGAACAGCGCTTTGCGATAGGTGGCGAGACACTGGAAGTTGTAAAGGAGTACGTCTGCTTAGGACAGGTAGTAACTGCGGAGCCGAACTATGAGAGTGAAATAACTGGAAGAATAAGGATGGAATGGGGCTCATTCGGCAAGCATTATCAAATCATGAATGGTAGTCTACCACTATCCCTCAAGAGGAAGGTATATAACAGCTGCATCTTACCGGTACTTACCTACGGAGCAGAAACCTGGAGACTTACAAAGAGGGTTCAACTTAAATTGAGGACGACGCAGCGAGCGATGGAAAGGAAAATGATAGGTGTGTGGCGACCACTGCGCACAGACTTACGCAGCCTCCGTCTCGTCATTGATTAGCCCGGCGTGACACAGCTACCTGCTGCAACACGCTTCCGATAAAAGACAGCGCCACGCAGTTCCGTCGGAGGCTTACGTCACCACCGCTGGCTATGTAACCCAAGCTACCAAGCTTGGTTTCATGTTTGTTTCTCTAACCTTCCGAAGCGCAGCATCGGCATGCTTGCCCTGCTGCTGCTATTACGTTAATAAACATCGTTTTGTTTTATGTTGGGATCCGTCCTTCACCGACTCCGCATCCCACATCTGGTGACCCGGAAAACGAACAAACCGCACCGCCATGACCCGGACCTTGGAATGACCTTCCAGAAGATTCCACGGGACCTTCACGCCGAGTCAACCGACCTCTGACACGCCTATCACGATGGCGCTGCGACCGGATGAAACCACAGCGCACTGCATCTTGCTGCCGCCGGAGTTTCCCGAATTCTGGCCGCAATGTCCAGCCATCTGGCTCATCAAGATGGAGGCTGGTTTCTCCCTGCGTAACATCGTCTCGCAGCAGGACAAGTACGCCATCACGGTAGCTATGCTTCCTCCTGCTCTGCGACGCGTTGTGCCTCCTCTTGGGCCGCAGGCATACAACCAACTTCGAGGGTTCGTGCTAGCCCCACCGCAACCGGCAGCAACCGTGCCCGCACCCGCCGCAGCAACCGTGCCCGCACCCGCCGTAGCAACCGTGTCCGCACCCGCCGCAGCAACCGTGGCCGCACCCGCCGCAGCAACCGTGGCCGCACCCGCCGCAGCAACCGTGCCCGCACCCGCCGCAGCAACCGTGCCCGCACCCGCCGCAGCAGCCATGCCCGCACCCGCCGCAGCAGACGAGCCCCCGGCACCCGCTTCGGCAGACGAGCCCCCGGCACCCGCTTCGGCAGACGAGCCCCCGGCACCCGCGACGGCAGACGAGCCCCCGCCCGGCACCCGCGACGGCAGACGAGCCCCCGCCCGGCACCCGCGACGGCAGACGAGCCCCCGGCACCCGCGACGGCATCAGCACCTACTGATCCTGTGTGCGACACCCGAACCAGCGCTGCTTGGCAGGTGTTCGCTGACACCACGGGTGTCACCCTAACCGAGCCACCTCAGACTGTCCCGACCACGCTGGTTGGCTTCGAACATCATACTGTCCCGACCGCCGATCCTGCCCAAGCTGTCGAGCGGCAGCGCAAACATGACGACGCCCGCACCAACCGCGACCACCCGGTCCCAGTCTCCCTGGGCGGACCAGCACAAGGCCACACCTGGCACCCCAACCCTGGTCATCCGCAGAATCTGGGGCCAAGGCCCAACATCATTATGGCGCCGCCGCGCATGATGCCGCCCCCCCTCGTTTGCCATAGTCCCGGGACAGCCCCTGACACTACAACAGCTACAGGCCATGCTGCACGTGCAGACCATGCTGGCCCAGCCCACGCTGGGTGCGTTCCAGACAGACCAGCGCCGGTCCCTGGTGTAGATATCGACGTTCACCCAGCCGCAGATATTGGCGCAGGACCACCACCATCCCGTCATGACCACCACGACGGTGTTGCATCCGGCGCCGCCGCAACATCTCCCCGTGTATGTCTCGGCGCCTATGACGTCGGCAACGATACACCACCAGCCACAGGCGCCTACTACAACGGCGCCACCAGTCGCGGAGAAGCCCGTGAAAGCGCCCACGTACACAAGCGCGCCCGGTGCGACCGCTCTTTCGCGGATCCACTCGGCCCTCCGGAAGCGTCTCTCCGCAGCGCCGCCCGTCAGCGGAACGGCTCGCAAAATCCGCTAGGTTTCTACACCCGTCCTCTACGCCACTCTCAGCCCCGACCCCCCGGAAAAAATGGAGCACCCGTTTGCTACTCCGTGTTACCGACCAGGACAGGACCGACTCAAGCCCGCGTACATCGCGGCGAACGAACCTGGCAGCGCCACTCTTTCAACTGGCGTCCGTCCACAACCACCGACGTCGCAGCCCGCTCCTTTCACGACACGCTCTGGACGTCTGGTACGCCTCCCAGGTTTCTACAGACCCTGAGGGCTCTGCACTCCGCGGGGGGGTGATGTGGCGACCACTGCGCACAGACTTACGCAGCCTCCGTCTCGTCATTGATTAGCCCGGCGTGACACAGCTACCTGCTGCAACACGCTTCCGATAAAAGACAGCGCCACGCAGTTCCGTCGGAGGCTTACGTCACCACCGCTGGCTATGTAACCCAAGCTACCAAGCTTGGTTTCATGTTTGTGTCTCTAACCTTCCGAAGCGCAGCATCGGCATGCTTGCCCTGCTGCTGCTATTACGTTAATAAACATCGTTTTGTTTTATGTTGGGATCCGTCCTTCACCGACTCCGCATCCCACAGGTGTAACCTTAAGAGACAGGAAGAGAGCAGAGTGGGTCAGGGAACAAACGGGGGTTAAGGATATCATAGTTGAAATCAAGAAGAAGAAATGGATATGGGCCGGGCACGTAGCACGTCAGCAGGGTAACCGGTTGTCATTAAGGGTAACTGACTGGATTCCAAGAGATGGCAAACGCGTGAGGGGGAGACAGGAAATTAGGTGGGTAGATGAGATTAAGAAGCTTGCATGTATAACGTGGCAGCAGAAAGCACAAGACCGGGTTGATTGGCAGAACATGGGAGAGGCCTTTGCCCTGCAGTGGGCGTAGACAGGCTGATGATGATGATGATGATAAGATGCGATGCGCGGGGTGATGTTATCGATTTGGACTTTATACGGAAAATTACGGCGGCGGCAATAACCTGCCGAGGGTATCTATATAATTGCTATCGCAAAAAAAAATCTCACAGGGTTTCATCGATAAAAACACAGCGCTAAATTAAAACACAGACAAGGAAACATCACACGAGGAGGGGCGCTGATTTATTGTGCGTGCACAAATATGTCCCGCATTCGTTATACTGCTCATCAAGAAATATTGACTAATTGGTCTTAAGTGTACGAACCTTTATAGATTGCCTGCTCCCAGGAGGTTGTGCTGCTCGGCGGGACCAGGTTCATCGAGCCCAACGAACTTTCTTAAACAACGTCGATTTGGCCTCGCAATTATAGCCATTTTTCCACGCCACTACTTATTTTTGCCCCCGTCTGTGTGATTTATTTTTTCTTTCCTCTTTCTCTTCCCTTATCTTCCTTTCCTCTTTCCCGAAGGAGCAGGCAGGCGTTGTGCCCCTTGAGGTGGCAGTTATCAGCCTGTTCCCTCCCTATTTACTCTGTGTCTTCGTGTTTTCTATGTATTCAAACCAAATAATAATAACAATAACAATAATAATATATAGCTTATGAAAGGGGAGGGGGGGAGTTAAAATGGAAGATAGTTGCAGTTGCACGTGGTACTGGTGATAAGAGCAGATGGGTACATCGTTAAGATTGCTGTACGAAGCTGTATTCCTTGTCAGAAAGGATGAGTGATGGGGCGCTGACACTCATCGAGCCTTTGCGCATCATTGCGAAAGTCTCGAAAATTTCTCGAGCGCGATTATCTTTATACTTGCGCACTGCCTTGGTCTCTTGAAGCAGAGGTGCGCCAGATTACGGCCATGCTTGTTCCTCACGTTGTTCCCGCAAGCGGTCGTTGAGGCAGCGTCCGGTTGCTTGTGCATCCGCCTAATACAACTCGAAGGCCAAGTCCATCTTCTGTTTTTTCTCCTCAGTCGATGTGCTGATCCTCCCACGCCTCTCGCCGAAAGCCATCTCCACCTAATGTAGTTTTCCACTGCCTCCAGCTACGATCGGAGGCATTGCGAGCTTTCTGCATCTCACCTGGTTTTGCACTGCTCTGTCATCGGCACACCTTTGACCAAGCGACGACTTCATGGGATGACGTCATCATGTGACGTCACAATATGTGAC
Organism: Rhipicephalus sanguineus; assembly: GCF_013339695.2. Lineage (NCBI taxonomy): Eukaryota > Metazoa > Arthropoda > Arachnida > Ixodida > Ixodidae > Rhipicephalus > Rhipicephalus sanguineus. The sequence continues at coordinate 110,749,622 of NC_051176.1, read as the reverse complement.
GTCATCATGACGTCAGAAATTTTGGCGATATGTGACGTCAACGACTTTTTTTGCATCACTCGTGTTGACGCCGACGCTGCGGGATACCGACGGTCAATTTTTGCATTCGATGAGGCATTTAAGGCATATTCGCCTTAATTTGTTGTCAAGGGGCTTTGCGGAGCACCGTCTGGCCAGGTAATATCAAAACACGGCAATGATAAATCTTGTCACTTACCAACAATCGACCAAATTGACTTTTCGGTGCCCGTAAGGGAAGCTTGTTCGCAGAACACAAACAAAAGAAGGCCATCGCTGAAAACATGTGTACTCGTGAATATGCGACGGAGTGACTTCTCCTAGACGGGGGGAAGATTGTAATCATTTCTGCTGATATATAGTGTTGTCAGGAGTTTAAATTAAGAGTGATTCTAGTCGAAGAATCACTCGTAATCGCAGCTCATGAGTGTGAGTATGTACAATTTACTGGCGTAACGTTACATCAAGTCGCGTATTATTTGTGTGCATTTGCGTTTCCAGTACGCGGCGTACTATGGTTTTGGTCCTCAGTTCAAAACAGTGGCCGTTGATTGCAAGAACGTATCACTTGGCTCATATGCGGTTTTAAACATAGATTCAGCTCTGCGACACTTTCTATATAACAATTATGTCGTACGTTAGAACATAAAGGTATGAAACTTGATGTTACGTCGAACTGCCTGATGCATATGAATTTTTTTCCTCTACCAGGCGCATTATTAATTTATTATTCCCTCGCGAACATGAGTCGTGAGGAATGTCTATCTTGTCCTCCCTAGATCCTGCATTCTTATACTCACGCATTAGAAAGGTACAGCACTATTTAAAAAGAGATACATGGGTATACTTGACTCAAACACGGTCTTTGTATCAGTTCTGTATAAAAGGCAGGACGCTCGTGAAGATCGTTTCCTTGTGCTCGTCACTTTATTCGTCAAGGCGTTCGCAGCTGGCACAGGCAGGGCAGAACCAGAGACGACCGGCTTCTATGTCGCCGTGCAGATACGACTATCTGATCTCTGCGGCTGGTGGGTCGCACGAAGTGCCTTTCTTGCGCATACGCAGTCAATGACCATGGTCGTCGCCACGCGTGTGTAAAGACCATCTTCCGCATTGTTCAACAAGTTCCGCCGTGAAAGCGCAGATGGAATGCTTCGAAATGGGACTCTTGTCCGCGCGTTTCCTTATCTACTCCCTAATTCTTAAATACTGGATAGCGCGGACTCGGCACAGGACAGAAGAACACTGATGCACAGGACAAGCGCTTGTCCTGTGCATCGGTGTCCTTTCACTGTCCTGTGTCGAATACTCGCTATCCAGTATTTAATTTTATTTAGTATCTTTGTTTGAAAAATGCTTACAGTTGTTTTTTAGTACTGTTGATTATATTTATGTTTCATTCGTTCCTTTTTTGTAGTGTGATCTTGTAAAATTCGATTATCTCTCCGACAGAATTTCCTTCTTGAAATGTTTATTCCCTTTTTGTTTTTCTTTGGCTTATTCTTGTATTTTGCATTTTACAACTACTATTCGCTTTTTAATTTATTTGTATCTTCTTGTTCGCATCCCTAGTTCTATCATTTTGCCTGTGTGCATTATATTGTACGCGTCATGTATTTTCTATGTGTACATTATCGTGCCTTTTTAGAATATTATGTTTCTTTTGTTCACACCTGCTATAGTCGTTTTTTGAGACGGCATTATACATACATACATACATACATACATACATACATACATACATAATACATACATACATAATACATACATACATAATACATACATACATACATACATACATACATACATACATACATACATACATACATACATACATACATACATACATACATACATACATACATACATACATACATACATACATACACACACATTGTTATGAACCAACTAGCCCAGTGACAAATCTGGTTCATCCCAAATTCCACATTAAGTACAACTACCTGGGGATCAGCAGCGTAGCTAGAAATATTATTGGGGGGATGTTGTACGCCGCCGCTAAAAAAATTAAGAAAGATTGATTGTGCCCAGACAGCATCTAAGTCATTTTCCTGCTTTAATAAAGCCGATAGGTTAGATGTTTCGTTCACGCTAATATCTACATAAAAATTCGAGTGCATACGGGATCCAGAGGAGTTGATTCGTAAATAACATTTATTTTCTCACAAAAAACACTCACAAAAAAAGAACGCACATGTACCGGGACATTCCTGAATAATTACTGAAACACAAAAACAAGGGCCACTGCTTGTTTGAAATTGAACGCGGAACTATCGGGCGAGGAAAAAGAGCGCTATTCAAATATGGTCGCGGCAGTTCATGAAACATCTGCGAGTTCCTCTACAAGCTGGATATTACGTTATATCGTCCGTTCACCTCCGCATCCTAATGCGCAAAAATTAGGAAGGGAGTATCTCTGATCGATTTCAGGCTGCACAATCAGCCGAAGCCACCGGCGGTCGAAAGAAAGATGCGGGAAGGACAGTTTCTGGACTGACAACAATATCCCAGTGATTGTTACGAAGTGCACACCCCAGAAACCGCACTTGCGACGTTTGCCGATATATCCTCATACACCCCTCTCAATAGAGAGGTGGGTATGATGCAGCATTTAGAAAATTTCGGGGGGTGTTTTGACACTGATACAACCCTCCTAGCTACGACCTTGCTGGGGATGTCTACCTTGCGCACAAAGCACGCTTACGCGAGCATATTTTTTTGGTGCGCATACCGCCTAGTCGGAACCGAACCCGCGATTTCGTGTTCAGCAGCAGCAGAACGTCACATCCGCCATTTGCGAAGTATGTTTTGTGACTGCACCAGTGACCAATGCAAATACGTATTAATCTGTCTTAACAAATACACTTAATAATGCTAGTTCCTTTTCAATAGTACGATACAGTGTAGAAAATCGCGGCGGATTTCCGTAACTTTAAAGGGACACTAAAGAGAAACGATGAATCGGTTTATATCGATAAATTGTGCTCCGAGAACTCTAATGTCGTTAATTTCGCCATCATAGGTTTATTAATAGAAGCGAAAATCAAGTTCAAAGTTTCATTTTTAAATTTCGCGCTGAAATCTCCCGCGTGACGTCATTGATTTCAAAGTGTATTTATCGTATTTTGGCGCCATTGGCTCAACAAAATTACTCCAAACTTGGTATGCTAAGTCTATGGTCCCCTCAGAGGACAATGTATTTCATTTTTACCGATTAGGAACTACGTAGTCCCCAGTAGGCGCCGTCAAAACATGTGACGTCACGGTGAATGGTGCGGAAACTTCAAGGTGGCGTCGCCACCCACATTTTGTTTTTGCGCGTTTTCTCGCGTACTATAAGCGTCTTCTCGCCGCAAGCGTGGTGTTTTTGGTATTGTGAAAGAGTACTTAACAATACGAGAAAAATCGCTTTGCTCTTTAGTTTCCCTTTAAGTAGCTGCACTTCATCGGCGCGCGAAGAGGGGCCAGTATCGTTCAACTCAACTTGATTCCCGTCATTTACGGTTTACGACCCACTCGCACGCCGCGCGGCTCTGCCGAGCTTCCTGTTTACCTTCGGCAAAGAAGGCGAGCGACTTTTCGTCTCGTCGCCCTCACACCGGGCCTCGTTTCTTCACCCAGAAGCACGGACAGAATGCCGTTCGCCGAGTACGCGCTCGCCAAAGAATTGTCATCCTAAACCCTTGCACTATTATTGCGAGGCATACACTCAAAAAAAGGTTGTAGTATTTACTAACTTCGGTTTACTAACTCCTTGTCACATATGTTACTACCCTGTTAGTAAGTGCGGTTAGTAACGGGGAGGTTAGTAACCGTTACTACCCTCGCCGTTACAAACGCACTTAGTAGCGGTTACTACCCTTCTCGTTGCTAACTAGTAAAATAGGTAGTAACGGTTACTACAAAAAAAAATTAGTAGCCGTGATTTTCGCCTCACGTGTCTCTTGTTTTTATAACGGTCAATTCGCAAGCACCAACATTGCGATATTTTCTTTTATTTCGAGAGTTTGCTCAACGGCATACATTAAATATATATCATTAGGTAATTATGCACAGTATGTCATGAATCAGAACAGCACACATACACAACGACAAGGCTACGCGACACGTACAATTCATAAGCTGTTCCAGGATTATATATATATATAGCCCTACCTCTGGGGTACGCAGCTGGTGCCAGTGAGCAGCTAGGCTTTAGGATTAATAGTTTAAGTTATGCGCCTATATTTATATAGCGTACAATTTTATTAGGTGTGCGAGGTAACGTAGCGTATGACTTTTAATCAAGCATATTAAGACAATCAATATGTTATGTCTATTTTGCGTAATATCGTCTCAACATGGCCTAATATACAAAACCCAAGAAGGGGTACTAAGCTTACTAATATCGCCTCAATGAACTTGAATGGATCCCCGTGTTAGTGAATAGGTTGTAAAAAGCTCGTAATAACTTCCAAGATTCGTTTAACAGGTGCATGGCAAAAAGTTAGTAACGGTACGCAAGAGGTAGTAACCGTTGCAACTTTTAAGCGTCTGCTAACGTAGGTAGTAAAAAGGTAGCAAAAAGTTAGTAATGGCCCAAGAAAGCTAGTAACAGCTGCTGTTACTACCTATTTGCTCGTGGTTACAAGCTTTTTCCTAACTTTTTTTTAAGAGTGTATACTTTGGCTGTATATGCAGGCATTTTGGAGGTCGGTTTCATAAATTGTTTCGTGTAGCGCTTTATTTTGTATAACGCAAAATCCGTATAACGCCATCTCGATGCCAATCGAGGCTTTTACCTAGCCTGATCTAAACTATACCAGATAGAGAGATAAGATTATTTAATGAAATGCCCGAAGAGGTTAGCCTGGTTTGTCGCCTGGCTTGCTACTCCAGGTGTCGGGTGATGACTATGGTATATACAATGATCACATATACACCATATACACACAAGTAGTACGTACAGTCACAAACGCACATATATACATAAAAAGAGTCATTCACAAGAGTCTTCTAAACTATACGAGGGGGGTACCAAAAAGTAACCGGAATAACGCTGCGATGGGCGGAGCGAGCGTGCTATGATAATCTCCCGCTAAGCGTGCGTCGCGTAATTTCTTTCGGCGTTTTTCTTTCCTTTCTTTTTTTTTTCTTTTCTTGACAGCTAAGTGCTGTGAACAGCGGGCGACTGTGAAATGTTGTTTATTTGTTCCGTCAAAATGACTTGGCTACTATTGGGATATTAAACACTGTTTACAAGAACGTTGTGATGGGAAAAAACTTAAGACTATGTGTGATTTTCTGTTTTTAAATAAAGGGGAAATGTCGATTCATGACAAATCTCGTTCTGGACGTTCGTCAAGTTCGCGAAAGGACGAAAATATATTTTTAAAAAGTTGTACACTTGTGCTTGAAGACCGACGAGGGACCACTGAAGAGTTGAAGTTATCTGGTATGTCTTGGAGCTCGGTTCAGCGAATTTTAACAGATTATTTGGGGATAAGAAGGGTCATTGAGAAATTTCTGCCTCGAATTTCGACAAACAAGCTAAGAGATGGTCGAGTGAGGTCAGGCCGTGCTTTGAAAGAACCCCTCCAAAGCGACCCAGACATTCGCTCCACGGCTGTTACTCGTGACCAGTCATAGTACTATTTCTACTGCCCTGAAACGAAGCCTCACATCCGCACACAGTTCACTTCAACGGTCATCACAAAAAAAAAAAAAAAAAAAACGCCGAGCGCGCGAAACTGGTTTCACGAAAAAAAAAAAAATCACTGTTACCGGAGAAAAAACTACCTGCGAGTGCCCACCGGATGCAATGAACTCGAAAGGTCTAGAAATTTTAGTCACTAGAAGCTCCGCCCAGCGCAGCGTTAGTCCCGTGACATTTGGGTAGAGCGTACTAGAGGCGTTTCTAGTACGCTCTAAAAGTTTGGGTGCTCCTCGTACATCTACGCATGT
>NC_051176.1:110659884-110743543 GCF_013339695.2 Rhipicephalus sanguineus | reverse complement strand
GTTCCATGTGGCTGAACGATCGCAGCGCCAGAGTTACCTCTAGGTAATTGTAAGGAACTCTATGGTGCAGAAGGCTTCCAATGCATCCTATCCCTGAGGACGTGCTAAACCACGTTCGGTTATATACCGTATTTACTCGAATCTAAGCCGATGTTTTTTTCGAAAAAATGGTGTGCGAAAGTGGGGGGGGGGGGGGGTCGGCTTAGATTCGAGTACAATGAATAGGTTTTTATACTTTTCTGGCCTTGCGAATTTCGAGGGTCGGCTTAGAATCGGGGCCGGCCTAGATTCGAGTAAATACGGTAATAATTGTTGGGCTTTTACAAACCACGTTGGGTGCAGAAAGCTTTCGAGAGCGTGATCAAAACAATCGACTGAGAAGACGAGTCGCCTTAGGCAAATGCAAAAGGGAAGGTGTGACTTTTTGACATCCACCTTTCCCAATAAGTGAGCTTTAAGTGCGAAGTGTTTCTCAGAGAGCCAAACGCACTCGACAGTTTCTATCTATCTATCGTCTGAGGCATCTCGTGGTTGTCTCCTTAGCTAGGCATATACCAAAATTGGCCGAGGAGGCCACGAGTACATGATGAACATGATTAACAGGTCATGACATGAAAACGTGAATTGTCTGCCGCGTACGTCGTTACACCTTTTCCACCGGTAACATCTGGCACATACCAGCATGCCACAGCCCATGGTAAGCCGGTGGGGTATGCCCCACAGGTGATTCACAGTCTATAGCAGGGACAGCGACAACGGACATTGGAAATCTTAACGCGATGGCGTTAACGAGCCCGTACCGGCGTCGGCGGCGTTTTCAGTGAGAGAGAAAGGCCGATGGAAGCAAAGTATAAAATCGCCAGCTCGAGCCAGAATCGAACCCAGACATTTTTGGTGACAGTCAAGTATTCTACCAAAGAGCCACGCCACTGCTTCAAACTGTGTTGCAAGAAGAAGTTAATGTTCGCTATCCGCCTTCATAACAATGTGATAAGCATTACATATGTACTCCTGTGACTCAGCAAGATATAGTCAAGCGTTGCTCAAACACTCCGACAACCGCTGCTTAATAATACGAATATTATCACACCGTAACGTGCACACGGCGACGAAAGTGGCGTCTGCGCTGTAAGGTGAGTGACAACGTCGCGGCGGTCAGTGAGCTAGCCTTTGCACGCCAGCATATTCGACGTGCCTGGTAATCCCACTATATGCGCAGAGCTACAGTTTACGCAACGACGTCGATCCACCTCGTAACGCTTGGCGCAAAGCAAAAAATGCGGCATAGGATGATACTCGCTGACTGTTTCGTATGAAAGCGATTCCCACAATGCGTGGGATTTGCCCAGTTTTTGGCAGCAGCTTTATCGGGAAATACACTATTTTAAGAACATTTTCGCACTTTTCGGAAAAACATACGGCTTAAATGACTATTTTTTACAACTTTTCTGTGCTCCCTTCGCGCCCACCTTCGTCACTAGCACCACCTTCTCTTTTTCTTTTCTTATCTTTTTTTCTTTCTTCATTATTCTTCTTTTCTGATCTTGTCTCCAATTTTCTGTTTGGCTCCCTTCCAGTGGTGATACTGCGCATTCTTTTTTTGAATGATTTAGAGAGGCCACACTTCGTGACTTTGCAGGCCGTGTGTCTTCGTGGAGGCACTTGTTCGTATGACATTTACTCTGGCTGGTGGCGGGATCGGGATGTACTACTGCAGATATACTACTGCCGCCGCGTGATCTATAGTGCCGCGCTTATTCGTTTCTAATGGCCAAAGCTGTGAGCAGCCCTTTATTAGTGCTGCTTCCCTACGTAAAACTTACTGTTTGCGGGGTAAGTGGGTATGAGAACTAGAAGACCCGTATGGTTGTAATGATTTACATTGAAAAGAGCGGCGTCTCAAACAGAGGGTACCTATTAAATTACTGTCTCGTATGTTTGGTATCATAAGAAGACCCAGCGAAAACACCTTGAAAAAAAAAAAGAGTATTCGAGAATACCCAGTAATCACGTAAAGTATGTGCGACTTGATTATTCTTATTTCATGGTTACCTGTTAAAGTCTGTTGCTGGGAACGCGCAGCAACCACGAAGGCGAAAAAAAAGAAAAAACACACACACACAAATAAAAACACACACAGAATTAATACACAAAGAAACTTCGGGCTTTTAGAGCGATGGCTCATTGGAAAGATATAACACCAGTTAAAGGGGCCCTGCAACACTTTTCTCAGAAACCGCTACCGCTCGGTAGTCGAGGCTCCCGAGAACACGCGGGCCAAACCCTGGGATTTACAATAATCTCTCAAAGTCAGGTAAAAAGCGCTTCCTTTTCTCTCGAAAAAAAAAAATATGCTTACAGCGTCACAGGCAGGTTCCACGCCATTGGCTGATTTGAACATGGCGCGCTTGGTAGTTAATGCGGCCGCCGCGGGAGGCCGCCACTCGCCCGCGCGCGCGATCGCACTGAAAGTACGCCCCGCGTTCGAAAAAAGGAAAAAAAAAGAAAATGTGCTCAGGGTGTCAGTTCACGTGCATGGGAACGAAGCCTTGTATAGCTGCACAATGGAGAGCATCATGGGCAGATCGGGCAGCTCCATCAGCACGGTCATTTCCGTAGATAACGCAATGGCCCGGTATCCACTGATAGGTTAGGCTGTGGTGCTTCTCAATGGCGCGGTGATGAAGCAGTCTTATGTCGGCGACTAACTGTTCATTTGGTCCATGAGGATATGGGGACATAATGCACTGGAGCGCTTCTTTGGAGTCGGAGAAGACTGACCACGCCTGTGGCGTTTCTTCAACTACGAACTCTAGAACAGCACGGATGGCGGTGAGTTCTGCAGCCGTCGATGATGTCAAATGCGACGTCTTGAACTTTATGGTGACAGATTTCTCGGGTATGACCACTGCCCCTGTTGAGCTTGTAGAAAACACTGAACCGTCAGTGTAAATGTGAAGGCGTCCACTGTGTTTTTCATGCAGGAACAATAGAGTGGCTTGTTGTAGGGCCAGATATGACCGGTGTTTTTTCTTTTGTATACCGGGAATGGTTATCAGGGCTTCCAGTGGATGTAGACACCACAACGGCAACGACGGTCTTGCTGCGTGCGTGAAGTTCGTGGGAATCACTGCGCTACGCGAAGCAATAATACCGCTGAACGCAGAGTGTGGCCTAGCAGCTGGAAGTGAGGCGAGGTGGTGTGATGAAACCCGGGCGGCATGTCTAATGTGCATTCTTAAAGCATCGACGCGAATGTATGTTGTGATGGGGTGATCACGAGCGATGACGACAGTCCCTGCTGAGGACGCGCATATCGGAAGCCCAAGGCATATACTCAGTGCTTGAGCTTGAATCGACTGGAGTACGCGTACGTTTGTTCTTCGGGTCCTGCCCAGTACAGGTAAACTGTAGCATATGAAGCCGAGGAAAAGGGCAGTATACAGTTGAAGCATCGCTCGTACAGATGCACCCCACGATTTTCCCGCAAGAAACCTTAGGACGTGTGTGATCATGGCGAGCTTATTTTTCATGTAGGAGATCTGGGGGCTCCAGGACAAGTCGCGATCTATGATTACTCCCAGGAAACGGTGGGTCTTCACGTAGCTGATCGTGAGACCATTGATTTTGATGACGTATGGGGTCATTACCTTGCGCGTAAACGCAACCACTGAGCATTTCTCAGACGACAGTTCCAGTCCCCGTCCTTGGAGGTAGTTTGCCGTCAGTGTAGCCGCTCGCTGAAGCCTGACTCGTACGCGTAGACGCGTGACCCCTGACGCCCAGACGCAGATGTCGTCTGCATATATAGACAGATGCACAGACCGCGGAAGAACGTCAACAAGGCCGATGAGCGCAAGGTTAAAGAGTATGGGGCTCAGGACTCCACCTTGAGGTACGCCGCGACAAGTACAATGTTGCGTTGTTGTACCATCTTCTGTCTGAACAAAGAAGGTTCTGTCCTTCAAATAGCTGTAAATCCACTGAGAGACGCGGCCCCCCAATCCAATGTTACCCAAGGCGTCTAGGATGGCTTCATGCAATACATTGTCATATGCGCCTTTCACGTCCAAGAACATTGCCGTAGATAATCTCTTTATGCTTTTTGTTGCTGCACAGACGTGACAAGGTCAATAACATTATCTATAGAAGACCGTCCACGCCGAAAGCCGGTCATAACATCAGGGTATATATCGTTATGCTCCAGGTACCACTCTATGCGAGTCAGTATCATCCTCTCCATCACCTTTCCAAAACAGCTGGCAAGTGCGATGGGTCGATAGGAGGCCAAGTCCAGAGGAGATTTACCTGGTTTGAGCAGGGGGACAAGGCGGCTGGACTTCCACGAAGGAGGAAGCAATCCGTTACACTACGAGTCGTTGTATACCACTAGGAGGGCACGCCGAGCTGCTTGTCCGAGGTTACAAAGGGCCATGTAGGTGACGCCATCAGGTCCTGGTGATGACGAACGCTTGCATGCTGCCAAAGCTGCCTGAAGCTCCTCTGCAGAGAACAGGTTGTCCATCCGGGAATCTCTGGACATCGGCGCGTTTCCTAGGTTACTCAGGGTGAACCCGGACCCCTTATTGGTAACTCTGGCGCAGAAGTCTTCTGCCACGTCAATTTCGCGTCGACTTTGGTGGAGAGCGAGGAATTTGAAAGGGCGGTGCTGTTGTGGTAATGTTCGTAAGCCGCGGACGATTCTCCATATTTGCGATAGGGGTTTGTGGGGATCAAGCGACTCGCACAATGATTTCCATCGTAGCGACTGGAGTGCGTTGATTCGACGCTGAATCTTCTTTTGCAGACACCTCGCCTCCCTCAAGTCATATATGGATTTTGTGCGTCTATATCGTCCTTCAGCACGACGATGGATTGCTCGGAGCCGCTCCAATTCCACTTCGTATTCGCAAAACTGCGATGAAGGTGTGAAATTATATGAAGCGTCTTGAGTAAGCCGCTTTGATTATGTCTTCTAAGCTTTCAAGAGAAACTTCTTGATTTTCCTCGCACCGCTTCTCTGTGGATGACATGTATTTTGACCAGAGTGTCGGAACGGAACGAAAACCGAAAACGAAAAACGAAAAAAACGATATTTTTGACCGGAACGAAAACGTAACCGGAACGTTATTATTTCGTTCCGGAGTAAAAACGAAATATTTTTTATCGTTTTTCGGTTCACGGGAAAACTTGGCGAAACGGAAAAACCGAGGTCATGCAACGTGAGCATCAAGGCATAGCTCAGGGTACAGAATCAGTGCGCATCTCGGACAGATATCCCAAAGTAAAGATGTTGAAATATTGCGGAAAGCTAAAAAAGTCGCAACCAAAGCTGTTTGTATTATTACAAGTGGACTTTCGTGTGCCTCTCACACAGGCCGTCGTGGAGAGGGCACTGTCGGCGCTGCAGTTTGCTTGATCAGAACAGCGGTCGCGCATATCAGATGACGGGCTCCTTTTGAGATAATGCTCACACTCTTGACACAAAGCATTGAGCCTGCTCTACAAATTTCTAATTCGCTCTCGAGAAAATTAACCACTATAACTTAGAAAAGCACTGGTTTGCGTTATTTGATTACGAATTCATGGTACAGTTACCCGCAATTCTCTTAAGAACGTGGGAAGAATTTGTTTTTCGCGTGTCCCGGATTTTTAAAGGGGAAATCTAATGTCCGCCGCGGTGGATCAGTGGCTACGGTGCTCGGCTGCTGACCCAAAGGTTGCTGACCCGACACCCTGCCCCTGACACACAAGGCAGTCTTCGCAGAAAAGCAGATCTCGCATCTGCTTTCAAACGTCTGCAAGTCAACAATGCAGTTCTTTTCTTTAAGACATCTAAGAGCAATTAATTATTCATAGCTTTACTCCACAATGTGAAGCTTCGCGCTTCGCATCACTCGCTTTTTCAAAGAGAGGCATTCGTACGTCTCATGGTACTGTAAAACGTGGTAGCGTTTACTAAAGACGTGTTAACAAAGATGGACAAATAAAAACACGGTATTTGTCCTACCACTGTTGTAAATAAAGCGCGATTGCATACCTTCTGCATCGAACAGCGGCAATCCATCGCCGCCGTCACTTTTGATCGTGAAGCAGCACCGAAAGCTTGTAGAAGTGTATTCCTGGTGAGTTTTCAGTCGTGTTCGAGCATCCAAATACGCAGCAGTTGTTTCTCGACGCCGCTGAAGGCTGTCACAATTGTAAAATAGCGATAGAAAAATGCAAGTATCACAGAAACTACAGCGGTCGCCTAGACACCCACGGGAACACTGCTCGCGCGAGTGCGCTTACGCTTCTGAGCCGCAGCGACAGGTGGCGTCGGCGGCGCTTTGCGCAGCGCCTATTGTTTCGTTTTCTGCTGGTGCAACGCTTCCTTACCGAATTTTTCAGCTAGTTCAGATGGGACGCGACAGAACAAACCGCGCTCGACGGCATTTCAAATATGACAGCGTCTCAGACAAATCGACATGTCAGGTTGAGAACTGCCAGCACGTTGTGTCGGGCGACCATGGTGGAAACCTGGAGCGTCATTTGCAGCGGCGCCACAAGGAAGTGTACGACAATATTCTGGCCGAAAAAGCCAGCTCTACAAAGCGTGTTGTGTCGGACGAGGCGGAAGGCTGTCCTGCGGCAAAGCTCAGGCAAGTGAATATACAGAGCATGTTTCAACCCACATCGTCGAAGTGTGTTTCGCTGGAAATAACAGAGGACAGCATTATGAATAGTTGCGTTGAGCTAGTCACGAGAAATGGTCGGCCATTTCGGCTAATTGATGACTCTGGCTTTCGCAAAATAATTGATCCTGTCCTAAAAGCGCTCAGTGCTAAGCGAGCCATCACAGCCGAGACTGTTAAGGACAGGGTCCAGGAACAAGCAAAAAGCAAGAGAGAAGAAATTTCGCAGACGCTGAGAAAACGTATGTTTTCTTTGAAAATTGACTGCGCGTCGCGACTTGACAGGGCTCTGCTTGGCATCAACGTACAGTATGCCGAAAAAGAGAAGCTAATTCTTCAACCACTGGCCATGAAGGAGCTTTTCGCTAGACACACTGCTGAGCATATGACATCACAGGTGAAAAGCACTCTGTCACGCTACGACTTCAGTGTCACCCAAGTGTACAGTGTCACAACTGACAATGGTGTAAACATGCTAAAGGCTGCTCGTCTTCTTGGTGAAACAGACCATGAAACCGGCGCTTCTAGTTCAGGCGAGGAGGTTGATAGTGGCTACCCGGAATTTGGACATTGCGGCTCTCTACTGGACGATTCAGAGGATGCGGAGCGCCTTGGTCTTGATGGGGCAGATTTCAAGTTCGGCGTAAGGTGTGCTGCGCACACTCTGCAACTGGCTGTTAGCGACGCAGTAAAGGACTTGGGTGTCAACACCCTCATTGCACAATGTCGTGCACTTGTGAAGAAACTCCGCGCACAAAGTGCAATGGGTTTGATAAGGAAGCTAGGGCTAAGGAAGCCTATTATTGATTTCCCGACACGTTGGATGTCAACGTTGGTCATGTTGACCAGGTTGGTTCAATTGAAGGACTTTGCTAAAGACTTTCTCCCCCACGACGAGACCGCCAGTTGGACTGAAAGCATGTGGGCAAAAGCAGAAATGATCATAGAATCCCATCAGCCGGCACAAGAAGCCACGAAAATGCTTCAGGCAGAACAACTGACAATCGGAGATTTCTACGGTGCATGGTTGACGTGTTCCATTAAGACAGCTACAATATCATCGCCACTGGCACAGGCCCTCGTTCAGTCAATGAAGAAACGAGAGGGAAATCTTTGAAGTACGGATATCTTTTGTGCTGCACTGTACATGGACCACCGCTATCGCCTTCTTCTGACACCTGATCAAAAATACCGAGCGAGAATGCACCTGTGCAAAACCTGGAAGCGCATTACAGGCCTTCAGCAGAATCAGTGTAGCAGCTGCATTCCAGAGAGCACCGCTGCGCTAACTTCAGAGGAACCAGAAGATGCCCTCGAGGCGTTTTTGAAAGCGAAGGAAGCTGTAGTTGGCGCTCAGTCGCATTTGACAAGTGAGCCAGGATCAGCGGACATCGCACGCTTACTGGAAATGCTGGACAAGGAGCCGCGCATTCCAAGAAGCACGAATGTGTTGACATTTTGGGACGAGCGCAAAGAGCGGCAACCGGAGCTATACATGTTAGCACAAGTGGCCCTTGGTGTGCCAGCCACACAAGTCAGCGTGGAGAGGGCATTTTCGGCATTGAAGTTTGTTTTGTCAGAGCAGCGGTCTCGCTTATCGGCGAGTACACTCGATGACATGCTGCTTCTGAAATCGTGTGCACCCCCTTGACGAAAATTCGGGATTCAAACTTGAGGAAAAATAAATATCAAGTTTTTGTTGTACCCTTGCTTCGAAATTTTTTGCGGCTTCCCTCATAATCATATCGTGGCTTTCTGACGTAAAACCCCAACACTTATTAATGCATTTTTGTTAGTTTATTTCTTATTTTTGAGTAAATACTTTTAATATTAAGTATTTTGTTAGTTTTTATTATTAAGAAACCGTTACGAACCGTTACGGAACGTTTTTTTTTTTTCGTTCCGGAACAGAAACGAAACGAAACTTTTGTCTGTGGAACGAAACAAAAACCGGAACGAAAAACATTTCGTTCCGACACCCTGATTTTGACCAATCGATGCGTGAAGGGACGGTGATCTGCGACTTGCGTAGGCCCTTGATCTTAATATAGGTGGGGATATGTGGTCACTTCCATGGGTTTCATTGTCCGCAAACCACTGTACCTTGGCACTTAGGCTACGTGACACAAAAGTTAGGTCGAGACAGCTGCTATATGTCAGACCCCGTAAAAACGTAGGACTGCCGTCGTTTAAACAGTATAGCTCATGGTCCGACGAGAACGAGGATACATGTCGTCCCCGACGATCTGTCTTCAGGCTTCCCCACAATGGGTGATGAGCGTTGAAATCGCCAGCAATAATCCACGGTCCAGGTGTTGCCGATATAATAGCGCTTAATCTTGCACTGTCACAGCGGCCTGAATGTGAAATATACACCCCTACTAGTGTGAAAGTCAGGCTATTGCGTTTAACAGTCAGGCACACGTATTAGTTGCTGTCATCAGGTGGTACTGGATGCTCAATATAGGTGAGTTCGCACCTGATAAAAACGATGATGTTACTACTGTCATTGCAGGTAGCAGACTTGAAAGCTTCGTATTTAGACAATCGTATCGCACTGTGAAGGCGTGGCTCACAAATGACGATAATCGGAAACTGATTCTTAAACACAAATGGCCGAATATCCGAAATGCGGGGTTTAAGGCCTCGGGCATTCCACTGGAATATTGACGCCTCTTCACTTCTTTACTGAAGGGCTGCAGAGGAGGAGCCATGATGCTTCTCCAGACTTGACAGCACCGGGTTTAGAGCATCCAATATTTGAAGTGCACGAGCAGCCGGAGTCGGAATAATATTTAGGAGTACTCGAATGGTGTTCATTAGGGTTTTTACCATGGCTATTACTTCTCGTTCTCGTTCAGAAGTAACCTTCAGCGAACGATGCTGCGGCTCAACTGGCGTATTTATCGACGGCAGCGCTGGCCACGCGTCAGGTGGGCCGATTATTCTTGTGTCGTTCTTATGCTGCTTGTTGCTGGCACTTATTGGCGCTTGTTGTGGGGGGTGCGCGGTCTGTGGAGCCCGTGCATCTCTGGCCTCGGTAGCAGGTTTTCTAGAAGTTCTCCTGCGACGAGACCGCCGACGTCGCACCTTAGCAGCAGCCTCCCTGTGGGTGGAGCCGTCCCTGACCATCTGCCTCAGCACTTGCATCTCTTTCTTCATGTTTGGGCACGCCTTTGAAGACGCATCGTGAGGGCCGTGACAATTGTTGCACTTGCGATGTTCTGCATGGCAGGTTTCTGTGCTGTGCGGCTCTGAGCATCGCGAGCACACAGCAGAATTTGTGCAAACGGCGCTGACGTGTCCCATCTTACAGCAGTTCCGACACTGAAGGGGTCTTGGTACGAACGGCCGTACTGCGTGTCGAAAATGGCCAACTCTGACTTGGGATGGAAGACTGTCCCCCTTGAGAACAAGTTTTACACATCGCGAATTCCCAAGACGACGGGCTTGCAAGATGATAAATCCTTCCGTCACTGGCTCGATGAGAATGGGAGGGAAAGTCGCTTTCGCTGATAGAAGTGTCGACATTGTAAATAACACCTGCCGTAGAGTCCTTGCCGTCTGGTATGTAAGAACGTACGTTGATGTTCCTCAGCACATTGACCTTGCTGAATACGTCCAGAGCAGTACGTTGCGTAACGTCTATCGCCATAACATTCTTGCGACCATTGATTCTCACATCTTTTATTTGTCCCGGAACGAGCGCCTCAAGAGTCATAGATGTGGCTTGACGATTAAGCCGGTTCATGCAGCAGTCAGCGGAACAAACAAAATAGTGTGAACCGGCGCCTCTTGCGTATTCATGGTAACCTTACTTTTTGAAGGAGACATCGTTAGTAGCCTTCTCTTCGCTTTACGCCTTGTCATGGGCACGAAGTCGCTTTCATCCGAGCTCTCGTCGCTGGCTGTAGAGTATATCAGCGTGTCCTCACTGTTGGCGCCGCTCGGGTGGCCCGAGCGCTTTCTTGAAGCGGCCACAGACGACGTGGAAGGTAAGGGTGGAGGCCCAGGTGATTCCACGTCCATTTTCGCAGTCACAAGAGCGGCGTCTTGTGCAAACACGAAATAAAAAACGGGAAAAATCGCAGAGACTGAAACCAGCGTTCCACACAGGAATCACCGCTGGAGTGGAAGCTCTCGCATCGCCTTACCGGCTAAAGGGAAGCCAGCGCTTGCCCACACTTTATCTCGGAAACTTGCTCTTTTCGGGTGGTGCCCGTTTAGAATTCGCTCGCTCTTAGGCCCGTATTCACAAACCGACCTTATCCTTATCTTTTGCCCTCCTTACCTTTTCGGCACCTTAACGCGTTTCATAAACAAACCTTATGCCTCAATCCAGCCTTTCCTTAACCTTATCGTCGTGAAAAGGTGGCGTTCGATAAGGTAGCCCGGCAGGTACCTTAAGGCGCCGTGCTATAGCTGATTACGCAAGAAGCTTTACAATGTCATTAAAGAAAAGGTGACGTATGCTGCCCGCATCCATATATGCAATTTATGCTGCGAGTGCTTGGGAACCGTGAAAATTCCTTGGAAGAGTTCAGCGACGATGTGTTGCTGAGCACATTCCGCTTATCGAAGCGAGCACTTCATGTCCCCGACCTTGCCGCTGGAAACGGCCCCCACTGCGTCGGTTTTCCCGTGCCACCGCTCCTTCAGCTGCTGGTGGCACTTTGTTTCTACGGCGCAGGCACTTTCCAAATTGTGAATGGCGACTTCCACATTGCCCCGCATTATTAAACGTGTGAAAAAATCAGTCAGGGTACGGCGCGGAAGCCGACGCGTTTCACTGCAGGATGGAATACTTTTGTAGCGTTAGCTACACTTGCCTAGCCTGAGCCGATTTCGCGTGGGTCATCACGAGCCGTGCTGCGCACACGCGAGGATGAGTGCGGAACCGGCATCTCACGCGCTCTCTGCCACCGCCGCGCGCGGCTCGCCGCTGGGGATCGCCGCTGCTGCTCTGCACATTCGAGAGGGGTGACGTCGTAGCCATGGCGGCGCGCAGCTATTCGCCTTCGCTGTGCAGTCGCCGTCTGACAATGCGCTGGTGCCGCTTGATAGCGCCTCTGACTGGCGTTTGCAGGTGGGTAACGCCATGGAGAAGGAGAGCGCAAATGCTGCTCAACGGCGCAGAAGAGCCGAGAAGCTTATGTCATCGGATCCCGAAGTAGTTGCCTGGCAATCAGTGGTTAAGAGTTCGAAGAATGCACAGAGAAAGGCTAGACGTGCTGCAGAGACACTGGGGGAAAGGGAGGAACGTCTAGCAAAGCGGCGTCGCCAGGATGCTGAGCGACGTGCCCGACCACCTCTGCAGCAGCAACAACAAGACGCCGTCTATGACGTCAAGGCTCGGCGATCGACTGCCTATACTGTGAAACTTACGGAAAGCGCCAGTGCGACTCGGACCTTCGAGACGGACTTCGTAAACAATCCGTTTGGATACGTATGCGACGTGTGTGAAAGACTATGGTACATGAAAGACTTGACGCCGCTAAGTAGTGCCATGCGTGAAACGTTGAGTTTAGTGGCGGCGCCTGAGTGGGGTGAAACCGTTGCGCGGGTTTGTACAACGTGCAAGAACTTTCTCGTTAAGCAGAACATTCCGCTCTTTAGCGTTACCCATGGGTATCGTTACCCGGCCATGCCACCAGGTCTACCGGTTCTGAACGATGTGGCCGAATGTGTGTCACTGGAGCAGCAGTAGGCATGACACTCAAGCTAATCCTAGACAATCTGGAAAGCTCAGAATAGTCAGCTAAACCTTTGCTAACGCTACGTATATCCTGGCATAGCCGAGCTAAGCCACTGCAAATTTTTTACCCATTTTGCACTCACGTTGCTGCTGCTCTGTGCGCAGCCGCACGTCGCTCTTGCTGCTTTGAGCTGCTCCCACTTTCTCGTGTTGTACCTTCAGAAACACCGAGCTACCACAACTCAACGCTTTCACGTCGATGAGCAGCGCTGGATATTCAGTGAAATTCAATTTTCGCCTTTATGTCGCACTCAATAACAAGCCTATGTATGATCCACGTAAACAGCCACACACGCGGGCAGACGGACAAAAGCCGCTCGCAACTTCGTGCGCCTGTCGGTGCTCTCGTACAAACCAGCGCTTCGTGGACCGGCACGTCTGACTCCGCATGTGCCGGCGCGTCTACGTGAGCCGCCGGTTGCTATGACAACGGAAAAAAAACGTTAACAAAGAAAAGGAGCAAACGGCGCGGCCAGACGAGGCGCGTTCTTACCGAAACTTGCGCGGGTATGCGTTGCTGCATTTTTCTTATTGTTTTGAGGAGCATGCAGCTTTTTATTCTTGCTAATAAACCAACAAAGAACCATCAAAAGTTCATAGCCTCGCTCCCATGCTCGTTCCTTATGACTACAAGGCCACCTTTCGTAAGGCTACCTTAGAACCGAATAAAGCGAGTTTATGAAACGCACTGTGACCGTTTCCTATCCTTATACTTTTCCCTTCCTTACGAAAGGCCACCTTATAGCGTTAAAGGCCAACTCCGGCGATTTTTCGAGGTCGATGGATCTCAGTGAAATTCGCTGGGTACGTTCCTTTGCACGTTTCCGTCATTTATGCCAAATTACAGGCTTGAGACATGCGCAGATTGTTTGCAAATGAATTTTAAAGATTGTCTGCAAACGCCCTCCTGGCTTCCCACAATTATTGGCAACATTGCGTCTGTGACGTCAGTATTGGCAAGGCGGCGGAAGTGACGCAGCCGAGGGCACCGCTAACTTCGGCGCTTAGGCCGCTACAGCGAGCGTTTGCTGTGCACAAGGCGACATGTAGACAGCGTTGGTTTGGCCGGCGCTTCGCTGGTCGTCCCGGCTGTCACAGTTTTCATACTCCGCGCCGGCGTGACCGGCATGTCTTGCACGACTTCCGGTTCCTTCGTAACAACGTCTACGTCATACGTAGACAGTAGACTCGGTTGGGTTTCGGTTTCGGTGTTGCGCTTTTTTGCTTATTTAAAATTATTCTCCAATTTGCCGAGTATTTCTGCTATCGGGCCCGTAACAGGAGCGTCTCAGGAACATAAAAGCACCATTACTTTGACATGGCCAAAAAATCGCCGGAGTTGGCCTTTAAGATAAGATTGGTTTGTGAATACGGGCCTTAATGTAAACGCGACGTTAATTCTAAAATAAGAGATCGTTGTTCCCGACGAAAGTAACGGATCGAGATGTGCATTGACGACTTGAACTCCGATAAATTTTGCCAAGACTTCGAGGTTTCTTGAGGAAACCAGTACCACAAAGACACATATTGAGCAGTATATCTCCGGAGAAATATGTCATATTGAACTTGTAGGGTGTGGGGATAAAAGGGTTCCCTGTTCTTCGCTTAACGCTGAAGTTTTATCCTGCCCCCACTAAGATGGCGGCCGCGGCCGCCATCTTAGGGTGAGTGCGGCTTCACTCGAGGCATAATTTCCACTCCAGCAATTCTTTTCAAAGCTCCTTAGTTACAACCTAAGAAAAAAAAAGTCAACTCCGCCCACAGCCATCGCTGTCCATTCCAGAGGGAATTAGCATAAATTCTCCATCCAATAGCGCTTACTCATTCCCATGACATCAAGCACTTCTCGAGTGTTTCAGATAGTTGACTTTCCCATACAGACACGTGTTTGTGTCGCTGGTTTTAGGTCGGAAACTTGAACGTCCTCCTAAATTTCGTCAGGGATTCTGACATCGCCGTACAGCCAAACGTAATGTTTTATCGCCATGCCCATGACGGCCAGCGCAAACAGAACACGGAAGAGAAAAAGAAACGACAATACCTACCCTCTTAATTACAGCAATGCTCCCCTATTACAGTAATGTTTTATGTAGTAACGACGAACCTTTAACTCTTCATATGCGTAGTATTTACATCAGCCGAGAAAGTACTTACGGTTCGAGCGGAAACCAGCTAGCACGACTTTCACAGGTGAACCTCAGTTCTGTGCGCGAAGCTTACAATTTTTATCAGGATGTAACCGAATATAGAGTTAAAAATGATTGTTGCTTGTATGCTCTATCTGGCTTCATTGTCATTTCGTGTGACTCATATTTAAAAAAAAATTATCGAGCCACTGGGATCTCCTTATCGTTTACACTGTGTAGAAGTTGTTCACACATTATAGCCCGAGTGGGGTGAAAACAGTGCAAGAGTGCGCTTGTGCTCTCGGTGACGCGAAATCCCGTTTGAGACCTGTGTTTTGCATGGTATTCTCTGCCCAGGGAAACTGATTTCTTAATGTGCCGTAACGTGTGAAATGTGCCCCATATGTGTGCTAAAGGCGACTGCGCGTTGACTGCAGCGAGAAATGGAGCACTCGCCTGAACAGGCCCGCTTCTGTCGCTCCGCTCAGTCCTACGCCGGCTAAAGCTACAGTAGCGAAAATAAACGTCTAGGCGAAGCACACAGCTGTGCCGAGCAACGTTACCTGCGCGTCTTTTGGCGCTGCCCTGGTTACACTACAGGCCCAATGATGTCACTCGTCTGCGAGCCCTAACTGACAACGAGATAGCCGACACCCCTGGGATGTGTAGGGACATCCCTTATCTCACAATAATAACAGTGCCAGCGAAATAAGCTCGTGGCAAGGACATAAAATGCCACCGCTATCACCTCCAAACAACCCGCACGTTAACAGAAACGGCTAGCGACATGCGGCTTCGCTCTCTAACACGAGATTAGGTGTCACAAAAGTCGGTGCGCTTTCTTTCGCTCTAAAAGGGTCCTATTGCCATTCAGTAACTAAACATATGCGTTAAGAAATTTGAAAGAGAATGAGACGGAAGGATTGATGAGTGAGACGCACAGGTTGATTGCTGGAAGGCTCAAGAGGAACGCCAATGACAGCGAGAATAACCGTTCGTAGAGGTGGCATGTTCTTGAAGGCAGTCTAGGCTTGAGGAATAACCAGGTGGCCACGCCTTCTCGCTACCAGGCCGGTCTACGCAGAGTTGCATGCTGTGCCGTGGTGGAAAAATTTATTGATTGTTCAGGGGAAGGGGTAGAATGGGAAAGAGCGAGTAGGTGGGTCCCTATTCCAGGACTCCAGTGATCCTGGCTACACGCTCCGCCTGGTCCAAGAGGCCTCTCTGAACCCTCAGCCCTGGCCGAGCCAGCCGCCCTAGGAAACTTGAGCCTGCAGAGTCCATAAAAAAGAAATGCATTTCGTAAACAAGTATATAATAAGAGATGATTCAAAAGAATGCGCTTCTTATGGGCTCGCTGCGTCATTTTTTATAGCAATAACTTCCGTTATATGTTTTCTTTCCTCCACATTTGCCATAGGCGTGCGCAGGGTTCCCCATGGGGGGGGGGGGGGGGGGGCAAAGGTTCATCGCAGCTCCCCCCCCCTCCCTACTAAGTTAATGTATGGGGCAGATTTTACGCCCCCCTCCCCTCTTAGGTGACTAGAAGGGTCAATGTACGGGGCAGGTTTTGCGCCCCCCTCTTCTCTAGGTAATTAGGGAGGCGGCTGCTGACCCGAAGGTCGCGGGATCGAATCCCGGCCGCGGCGGCTGCATTTTCGGTGGAGGCGAAAATGTTTGAGGCCCGTGTGCTTAGATTTAGGTGCACGTTAAAGAACCCCAGGCGGTCGAAATTTCCGGAGCCCTCCACTACGGCGTCCCTCATAATCATATCGTGGTTTTGGGACGCTGAACCCCAGATATTATTATAATATTGCCAAGGAACGTATAGGGGTTGTTATTATTTGTAGTAATTAGGATATAATTGTGAAGAAAGCAAAGTGGACGAAAGGATAACCTGCTGCCGGCAGGCTATAGTTTCGTCCACTTTACTTTTTTCACATTTATATCCGAATTACTACAAATAATATCTCCTATACGTTCCTTGGCATTATTGTCTGTTAGTTCTCATTATTATGTGTCTAACAAAGAAAAACGAGCCCCTAAAAGTAATCTTCTTTCAGATATTATTATAATAACTTGTACGCATTACACAAGTTGCTAACGATAGAAGAGCGCCTCAAGCAGCAAGAGCTGAAAGCTTATGCGGTGGCTGTCCGGTCGACGCGCTGCATGGCGTGATTGACAATTTGTGTTTCTTCATTGCCTTCTGCCATGCTTTCTCTCTGAACTTTTTTGTCTCTCTCCATATTTTTGTCTGAAGAAATACAGAGTGAAAATTAAATGTAAGATCAAGCGCCGATTACGAAGGCAAGAAATATTGCTGACAGTTGACGGATCTGTTACAGTATCACCCACGGCGCCTATACATTGCCGTTTGTCCATCGCTCACTTTCATAGAGTATATATATATATACTCTATGAAAGTGAGCGATGGACACAGGGCATCTCATTATACCGTGTGCTTGAAACCTACGGTACGAAGTATGGGTGAGTGATAAAGTGTGATGGCGCTCCTGTTACATAAATTAATATTTAAACAGCCATTTTAGTAGTCCTGTTATTAGCACGCGCACGATATTGGTGACCTGACACAACCGACATACTGCGTGGTAAATAAGTGCACGGTTGCCACCCGGTCACATATCCCGTTCTGAAACCGCTCCATTAAAGGGACACTAAAGGCAAATAACCATTTATGTCAGAGCGAAAGGATGGATGGATGGATACAACTTTATTTGAAATAATCAGAGTGAGTGCGGTTGGGCTCCTAGACGTCCGGGAGCCCCCTGGCCGACATCTCTAGGCAGGCCCGGTTCACCAGCCTCAGCTGGTCGTCCGAGCCAGTGGCCCGAAGAGCGGCCTCCCACGAGGAAAGGGAAGGATTGGGAATAGGGTCTACCACCAGGAGCTTTCGGCAGCTCCACAAAGAGTGGAAAAGATCAGCCCGGGGAGCCCCACAGGTGGTGCAGTGTGGGTGATGGAGACCTGGGTAAAATAGATGTGCCAGATAGGGGGAAATAAATGTTTTCGTCTGGAGCTGGCGCCAGACCGAGCTCTGATTAGGGGTAAGGGAGTAGTGAGGGGCAGGTAAATCTCGTCTGCCGTTCCTGTAATAGGACGTAATCTGAAAGGTGAATGTGTGAGAACGTCAATAGTATCAACAGCAGCACTCTAGTAATCGAGAAAGTAAGATTACTGTAGGACACGATGTGCGCCACGAGTGGGGCATTTTGGAAATCATCCCGATGACATCAAGAGTCCCGAGTGCAATTAACCACTAGTAATCAAGCTAGTTGCGATAGAAAAAGAACCTTCCGTGCATCACAATTAAGACGTAATAAAATGCTGCGTGTTCGTTTCTGTTTGGTTCATGGAAATAAGAACCTCTTGACGTTACCATGGGGAACGGCGCGAGTGGTTCAAAAGCTCCGTTTTCTCCGAGCTAGTTTCGGTATCGCGTACTGCTGCGTGGGCTTGTCTTCGCTATTTTCGCACTGTTGATACTCTACTGCTGCTGCTGGCCAAGCTAAGCTCTGTTACAGTGAACTATACAGTTTCGGAGTGGCCCGTGATTGCGCCTTGGCAAGGTTGGTGGCCACTGTGGTGCAAGAAACCGTAGCGTCGGCGGCCGGGCAGTAAAGGCGGGCAACGTTGAGCACGACAACTGTACGTCAGAAGGCCCGTTCAGGCGGGTGATTTGAAGTGCGCTAACGCCGTGCGGACCTCTGAAACGTGATTTTCTTTCAAAATAAGCATTTCCTTGGCACGAAACAAGCACTACGAGGTTTCTGGAACGCTGTTTCAACAATCAACGTTGACTTAATATTTGCCCTTAGTGTCCTTTTAAACATTTGTTGGCTAAGCAGACACGCTATTCATCAAATAATAATTAACGTCAAGGCACTGTGTCCTAATGTGGTCACGAAGTGACTGCTGCAGACGCTGGAGTTCGCTATCGGTTCTCATGCACAGCGATCTGTCCGATTTGACGCGACGTATTCATTACACCCATTTCCTTCGTCTCGTCGCCGGATGCGTAGTAGCAGGAAACCTAAATTATCGCACTTTTAGAGGCTTCCCGCTTGCATTAATTACTGCGGCCTACGGCAGCACATCGCTGTGGCATCATCATCATCATCATCATCATCATCATCATCAGCCTGTCTACGCCCACTGCAGGGCAAAGGCCTCTCCCATGTTCCGCCAATCAACCCGGTCCTGTGCTTTCTGCTGCCACGTTATACCTACAAACTTCTTAATCTCATCTACCCACCTAATTTTCTGTCTCCCCCTCACGCGTTTACCATCTCTTGGAATCCAGTCAGTTACCCTTAATGACCACCGCTGTGGCATCGCGGGGCAAAAAATAAAACGGCACGATCTTGTCTGCCAAGAAGCAGCGCGGAAAGCACACAAAAAAGTCAGTTTCGCCGCAAGTGCGAAGCAATGAACGCGATAGCAACGAATTGGGATGTTATACGAAATAAGGATAGCAGCTAACTCCTTTAGGACCCGATCTCGCGTAACTCTACAAAGCAATGACGTAAGGGAATACGGCCGCTCCAAAGAGCGAAGCGGTTTTCGTGCTGTCTGACCTTTCAACGCGAAGTAAGCGATGAGAGCACATCACGTACAAGGGTAGGAGCTGTCTGCTGATGCCTCAAGATAGTGCACGCGACCGCGTCCTTTTGATCGAAGTTCGCAGTTGCTGCTCGAACGACGCAGCCCCATCCACCCTCCCCCCCCCCCCCCACCCTCTACACCGGCAACCCTTTATGCTCCTTCGCCAGGCGGAGCCGGCCGGAGTGTTTAATCTCTGCTTGAGCCGCGCCCATCTGTAGCGTTCGCAAAGCTTTCGCCTG
Organism: Rhipicephalus sanguineus; assembly: GCF_013339695.2. Taxonomy (NCBI): domain Eukaryota; kingdom Metazoa; phylum Arthropoda; class Arachnida; order Ixodida; family Ixodidae; genus Rhipicephalus; species Rhipicephalus sanguineus. The sequence continues at coordinate 110,724,123 of NC_051176.1, read as the reverse complement.
TACATAGAGCATACGACGCGCAAGGTCATGTTATCGGTTTGGACTTTATACGGAACATGACGGTTACGGCAACGGCAAAAATATGCCTTGAGTGTCCATATAATTGCAACTTAAAAAAAAAGCGCTGTCAACACCCCGCAAGCACTTTCTCCGCGGCGGACGTCACCATACATGTTTCGTACGCTCCCGACTAGTGGCGCCATCAGACTACTTTAGGTACGCATGCGCAGGCGGCCTCCATGAAAAAGTCCCCATTTCATATATGTACTTCCTACTGAGGGCTTACCTTAGGACATGCTAAATGTTCGAAGGACATTTGCCGCCTTTTCTACAGCCAGCCTTGTGTTGTTCACTGAAGAACTGGTTATCAGTGTGCGTGGGCGCGCCAAGAATGAGCAACTTTATTGCTTTCATCAAATGGGCTAGCAGTTACGATCCTGATAACGTCTTTTCGCGCTCGCGTACTGCGTCATCTGTGCAGAAAGCGCTGCGGCAGCTGGTGGGAACGGCGTTATACCCAGTAAAGCACTAACATAAAGCTGTGCTCATTGTTATCACGTCATACAGACACTTCGCGCTTACCGTTCAACGGAATCATTGAGAGAGAAAGCCGGAAACAAGAGATGCCGTGGAGCCCGCTTGTCTTAAAAAAAATCACAGCATATCCACGGGTGAATGATGAAGAGCTTGGGCGAAGCTCCTGAAGCAATCATGGTTACACCGTGAAATCTTCAGTGGTTTCACCCAGCAGTAATCAAAGCGATAGCCCAGTACATCATCAAAGACGTGACAAACACTATATATATATATGTATATATATATATATATATATATATATATAGTTCAAAAAATCAAGCACGTAGGAAAAATTGTTCTGTAAAGGACTGACGTTTCGGCCGCGGGACCGGCCTTCGTCGGAGTGTAGTATATATATATATATATATATATATATATGCCACCTAGTGGCGATTCACACAAGCGCACTATTGCACACACTTCTATTGGACCAACGCCATCTAGGAAATGAGACGAGAAATGGTGATGACGACACAGATTGTGTACAGCGCCATCTAGAATATTATCACTCAACTGCAGTCTGTATGTACTTCTATGAGACAGCGCCATCTATTATACTGTTCGGGTGATACTGCCGGTTACGCCTTACGCCGGACGCGTGACAACTTAAGGTTAGACTAAGAGGAGCTTCGCCCCTAAAAGGGAGACATGAAGGTATGTGAAAGCGTTGGGGGGGGGGGGGGGGGGGGGTATGTGAAAGCGTTGGGAGTACTCTGGAGAGAAAGAGAAACAATCCTTCCGCTTCACAGCTGAGCAACTTAATCTTCTAGCGGTACAATAGTAATATCAGCTTGATTTGAAAAATGATAAAGTACTGCATTTCTGAAAATAGCAGCTGCTAACACGGCTTTCGGTTAAAATGTTCACTTTATTGCATCAGCGCCATGGATGTTTATTGTGTGATGAACACGTAAACTTCACGTTTTCAGTGCGCCTTTGTTCCTGTCTAAGCTCCTCAGAATTCTTGTTCTCTGGCGCTGTTTACAAGGCATGGTAGACTCACTGGACCAGCAAAACCGGCGAATTGGCCCAGGTGATCTGTAATTAGATCACCTAAACGCGCACGTTTTTTTTTTAACTCGTCATCATCAGAATACAACCGGAAATAAAACCCGCCACCTCGTGTTCTACAAGAGGACGTCATTGATTTATTCCTCTTATACCTCAGCTTTTTATACAGTCATGCACTGCCTGATTACTGAATCTGTTATGCCTGGCCGTACAAGCTGTTAGGCCAACTAAAGCAAAACTATTCTCACGGCAAACTGGGCGACTTTAAGAGTATACCTACATAATCTACATGTGCTTTATCGTATACTTTTGTAATACGATCTTTAAAGAAAGACTGCAATCAGCCTTATATATATATGGCTGGTTGCAGTCGTTCTTCAAACATCTATGGCTATAGTCGGTGGCTAAAAAAATTTTTAAGCGGTGAGGCCAGCACTTGTTGCAACATGAAGAGCTTCGCGATTGTCTAAACTTCACGGAATTGTACCACTGTAATATAATAACCTGTCCGTTACGTTTTAGAAAAGCCGAATGCATACTGTATACAATGAAATTTTCTAATACGTACGAGAATGGTCACTGAAACTTCAGTATTGTTAGCATTTCATTTTGAAGATGGTGAAAGAGAGAGCGAGAGACGAAGAGGAAGGTTGGGAGGTTAATAAGATGCTATAGTATCCGGTTTGTTACCCTGCAATGGGGCCGCCGCGGTTGTACAGTGGTTACGCGGTGATCGGTTGGATGCGAAATGCTAGAGGCCCGCGTACTTCGACTTAGGCGCACATTAAAGAATACCAGGTGGTCGAAATTTCTAGAGCCATCCACTACGGCGTACCTCATAATCATATAAAGGGTTTGGGTAAAACCATAAAAAATTATTACCCTGCACTGAGGCGTGTCAGAAAAGGGGTTGGAAAGAGGATGAAAAAGGAAGAGCTGTCCTACGCAACCCTGCCACCGATTAGCAAACTTTATTCGTCTCCCCTTCTTCCTGTGCCCCTTATTTCAGTGTCATTCTTCGTCTGGCACAGCCAGGGCTTGGCAAAGATACTTTAAAATTGTATCGCGATACGATACAAGGTACTCAGGCAAGAAGTATTGGAGATACAGATACAAGATACTGCAGTAATAATTGTATCCGATACGATACTCGGGAATTGTATCTTAAGATACTTCGATACAATCTCAAATTTGTTAATATAGATCCATATAATGTAGCAGCAAACGTCTATGCACGAAAATGTCTGCTTGAAAATTTCTTAACTCTGACCTATTTTGTTTCACTTGATTGAAACGTCTGTTAGTATCTCAAAAGTTTTGCCCTTCTTGCTCAAAGTACATCAGTTTCCTTCTCCAAAACAACTTATTGCGGTTTGTTTTAGCTTCTTCACAGGACAACTCTTTATACACTTCACTGACAGTGGTTCTTGCTTGTCATTTTTGCAATTGGTGGGAGTCGCTGCCCAGCTTGCCGACCAACTAGTGGGTTGCCATATAATCACAATAAATCCAATAACAAGCCTTCGCACGACTGCGCAAATAACAATGTGGACTTTTACCTTGGACAAAAGACGGTTTGCGCAATACCGTATATCCGGTCAGGTGTACATCAGCAACAACGCTGGTAGCAACATATCTTTTGTTGAGGGGGGGGGGGGGGGGGCATTGTGTATTCTAGGGGTTTGAGACCTTTCGCTAGCGGCCCGGCCCGCACACATGACCGTCTTCGTCCCATTTGTTTTTATTTTCTTAATAAGTATGTTCGTGAGCTACACAGATATGACTGGTCTTAAGCATTCCTTTCGTGAGGAACGGTGGTCACCATGTGCTGAAACATAACCGTGCAACAAAAACTCTTAATTTCAGAATCCACGTCCAGATTTCACTTGTTGTGTACATCGGTGTCAATGTTTCTCGAATGTTGATTCCAAATCCCCTTCAGAAATGACCTATATATGAGATATGGGAAATACTTCCTTTCAAATGGCGACGCCATTTTGTTCAAGCTTTCTCCGACCCCCGATCCCACCATCTTCACTGTCCCGACCCTTGGAACTAAATTTCGCGACTGCGACGCGCTGGCTATAAGCTGAGTTTGATATCCCTGGTGTGTACGTAGATGACGTAAAACTGAAATGAATTTTCATATTCTACTTATCCGCTGGCGTAAAGGATTCTTCGTTGATATACTCACTAACGTGCAATTTTTAGCAATTTGTCTTCAACGATAGAACATGTGCAACACAGCAACGTCTCAGAAGGCTGTACAGTTGTACAAAGCGTCGTAGGACACCGCCTCTATTCGAGCTATTGCCGCTTATAGCTCCCATTTCGTGGCGATTAGTGGTACAAAAAATATTTAAGAAGGCCTAAAACAGGAAAACAAATATAAGTAAAATAGAGAGGTGGTTCTGCATCGAACATTCACATTGAATGAGTACAGAAACACAATACAGAGGACGCCCTTTATAGGTATGAGCACGAAGTATCATCAACTTATCTGTTGAGACAATAGAAAATTCAGTGCCTATGGAAAATGCCTGAAACGGCTCGTTGGGACGCTCACAAGTAAAACGGAGAATTCAGTAAAACAAGGTTTCTTGAATACTCTTCCTAACATTTTTAAGATGGTTGCTAATGCTTTCCGTTGTTATAATGCGAACTCAATTTCGCTATTTTCCTAAGCGGTAAGCAGAATGTTTTGTACTGTATACTCAAGGCACGCCCACATAACTATATATTTGTTTTCAAAATCGCCTTGGCAACGTGTAACTGTGTAAACAGTAGTGGAAATAAAGTAGACAGAAGAATAAAGCAGAGATCTTATTTTGGGAATGCGTTACAAAAGACATACTTCAGTGACCAGACCGAAAAACAGTACAGAGACCTAGGTAATGCATGGGATGCAAAATTACAGCTGAGAAAGCACTTGTGCTAATAATCAAAATATGATTTCATACATTCTTTGAATAAATGTAACAGGAATTGAAAAATACGGTACGCCAAGATTTTTTCTGTTAGGTAAACGCTTGCTCTATTAGATCTAATATCAGTACCAGTGGTGCTAAAGTTGTTAGAATCTTATTTGCATATAATTAAATTCATTGCATGCAGTCAAACTTACATCCACGGGATTCTTCAAATCGCTGATATGTAAAATCTACGAAACGCAAAGCAACCCCATTCTCACACGCGTCACATTTCGTTACGAATAAAGACGCAAGGGAGTCTTCAATAACAACACTGTAGCAACATCATAATTTGTGCGATAGACGCCGCACGCTGTGGAGTACGCGGCGCAGGACAGTGACTGAGAGCAAGTGTCGCGGCATCGGCGCAACCAAAAAGAAAAAAAAATCGAGAAAACAAAAGGTACGTGGGCTCGGCGTACACGTCCGCGCGCTTGTCTTCCTCATATTCTGCCCTGACTGGATGACTCTGGCATAAAGATAAAAAAAGTCATAGTTTCGCCGCAAGGGCGAAGCAATGAATGCGATAGCAAGAAATTAATGCTATACGAAGTGAGGCTCGCCAATGGATACTCTCAGTTTGAACAGCGTTCCTGTTGCAAAGGCGGCCGAAGCAGCGAAGGAAACTAGCGTGCTTCAACTGTCGAGCTGTGACACTTGATAGTTCGCGCTCATCTTCTGTTTGTTCGTTTAGCGGCGTCCCTTCAGCTCGAGTGACTTTCGTACGCTCGGTAACATGAGCGCGGACATCACGGTGAAAGCGTGAAACATTCCTCTTCCCCTCACCGAGAGAAAACCGCGCGAGCAGACAACGGAAGGGCAACGTTCTCGCTGCGCAAATATAAGAAGCGAGCGAGCTCGACGACGACTTTTAAATGCGCCCGTCGCGCTGCTAGCGCCATCTCGCTGGTAATGAAGAAAGCTTATTATCGCCTGCCGTCTGTGAGTCCGTCCAGCGGTAAAGGGTATGTATATAACGCTCGCCGTTAGCTACGTGGAGGATCTGCGTTTCGTGGCGTAGTGGATAGCGCCACTCGCTGCGGAACAAGAGGTCCCTGGTTCGATTCCGCGCTTCGGAAGCATTTTTCTGAATTATTTTTCTTTGGGGCTTTTATATATATATACATACTTATACATATACGGTGCATGACGGCGACGGCAAAATCCAGCCGAGACTGTCCATATAATTGCTATCGCAATAAAAAGCCGGCAGATCCCACGCATTGTGGGAATCGATGTAATGCGAAGCAGCCAGCAAAGAGCTGCATACATCGTCTTGTATGTCATTGAGGAAAATGCGTGTCATGGTTTTCATGTTAACTCCTATTATTTATGTTCGTCACACAGTAACGGCGCGCAATACCAACTTCGGGGTAGATCAAGCTAGCGAAACGGCCGCCAGCGCACCGTGAGCGTGGCACGTAAGTCATGCTGTACATGACATGCGTGTCATGATTTTCATGTTAACTCGTGTTATTTATGTTCGTTACACAGTCACGTCGCGCAATACCAATTTCGGGGTAGATCAAACTAGCGAAACGGCCGCCAGCGCACCATGAGCGTAGCATGTAAATCATGCTGTACATGACATGCGTGTCATGATTTTCATGTTATGACTTGTCATTTATGTTCGTCATACAGTCACGTCACAAGATACCAATTTTGGTGTATATAAATCTAGCGAAACCGCCGCCAGCGCCCCATGAGCGTGACACGTAAGTCATGCTGTACATGACATGCGTGTCATGATTTTCATGTTCACTCGAGTTTTTATGTTCGTCATACAGTCACGTCGAGCAATACCAATTTCGGGGTAGATCAAGCTAGCGAAACTGCCGCCAGGGCCCCATGAGCGTGCCACGTAAGTCATGATGTACATGACATGCGTGTCATGATTTTCATGTTATCTCGTGTTATTTATGTTCGTTACACGGTCACGTCGCAATATACCAATTTTAGTGTATATAAAGCTAGCGAAACGGCCGCCAGCGCACCATGAGCGTGGCACGTAAGTCATGCTGTGCATGACATGCGTGTCATGATTGTCATGTTAACTCGTGTTTTTATGTTCGTCACACAGTCACGTCGCGCAATACCAATTTCGTGGTAGATCAAGCTAGCGAAACGGCCGCCAGCGCTCCATGAGCGTGGCACGGAAGTCATGCTGTACATGACATGCGTGTCATGATTTTCATGTTAACTCGTATTATTTATGTTCGTCACACAGTCACGTCGCATGATACCAATTTTGGTGTATATCAAACTAGCGAAACGGCCGCCAGCGCACCATGAGCGTAGCATGTAAATCATGCTGTACATGACATGCGTGTCATGATTTTCATGTTATGACTTGTCATTTATGTTCGTCATACAGTCATGTTACGCCATACCAATTTTGGTGCACATTCGATGAACCAAGCGACCAGGAGAGCACAAAGTCGTAGGCGGCTAGATAGATAGATAGATAGATAGATAGATAGATAGATAGATAGATAGATAGATAGATAGATAGATAGATAGATAGATAGATAGATAGATAGATAGATAGATAGATAGATAGATAGATAGATAGATAGATAGATAGATAGATAGATAGATAGATAGATAGATAGATAGATAGATAGATAGATACGCTCAAAGTCGCAGAAGTTCGCTAAGAAATGCTTCGCATTTAAAATAACGTCACTGCCCTTAGACTTATTCAGATGGCTTAGTGGCACCAGTTCCAGCTTGAGAAGCGGAGCTTGGCCAGCGATTATTGTTTCGCACGGTTATGTTGCAATAGAAGTATCTTGTATCTTAAGATACACGATACATTGTCGAATGTATCGGAAATACAGATACAGATACTCGTTTTTCGAGACGTATCGCGATACAGATACAAGATACCCATAGAGTATCTAAGATAGTATCTAAGATACATGTATCTTCGATACTGCCCAGCAGTGGGCACAGCGCTATAGACGAGAGTGTACACAGTTACATATAGCGCCAGATTTATCCTCTGTTTTCTCTTCCTCCGACAGCCATTCTGCAAATAGGATCCGTGCTGTCCTGCGCGCTGCTGATCGCATGTGTCGCCACCTTCTACAGCAAGTACGTGGTTCGCGGCCGCGGCACCGACGAGGAAACCACGGATGGGTCCGCCACCTACGAGACCACCACGACCGCCACCCCGCTACAGGACTGCGACGAAGAAGACACCGGCACGGGCTACCTGCTCAAGTTCGCCGCCTGGCTGCTCATCGCGGTGGCGCGCATCGTGGCCGGCAGCTCGCTGCTGGCCGCCTACTTCGGGCCGGCCGTACTGGCCCTGGCGCTAGCGCACGTGCCCGTAGTCCTGCTATGGTCGCTGGTGTGTCGCACGCGCTACAGCGCAACCAAGTTCTTCGGCGACCTAGCATTGGGACTCATCACGCTCGTGTTTGTGCTCGACTACCGAGCCCTAAACCGCGAAGGGTTGGCCAGCACCATGTCCGCTGTGGTCTTCCTGTGTGCCACGTTCCTAGAGAACACTGTGTGCTTGGCTCTGGCGTACACGGTGGTTGGCGGTGGGCCGCCCCACTACACCGTGCTTCTGGTGCTTGTCGGCGTGCACTACGCGGCCATGACTTGCGGCGTGTTCTTGCTGCTGTGTCACATCCGCATGCGCAACCGCAAGGTCGAGTACGTTTTCTGACTGGATGAACTCGACACAGTCGTGACAGGAGAGAAACGTGCCAGTGTGTGCAGACTCAGGGCAAGATGACACGAACTGGTGTTCCTATTATTTTCTTTTTTTAATTCCGGATGCGAATGTTCGTGCCGTTATTTATTTTCGTACGTTTTGTGGCCATCTCACACAACTGCTGGCCTTGACAGCGCATCACGATCTAATGTTGTCATTTTGTTCGTTGTTAGTTGTTTTACGGCCTGTATGTCACAATCTATATAGTTTTCTTTCGTCGCTTCTGCTGGAGCCGCTGTTCCAGTACGCGTAGCTTGAGTAAGTTGTCTGCGCGTTGTCAGCGACAAGCTTTCATCGGAGAATATTACAGGCTGTATAAATGGCGAATAGCCAAGGCTGTGGGGGGTCATCTCACCCTGCCCGTCGTTTCACTGAGTTTCTGCGCTCTCTTCTGCGCTAGATGATGCGATAAATTTCTCCCGCGTTCACACAATTTCTTGTGTCTTACCCATCAACATTGGGTCCAAGCAGGCGTGCGAGTTAGCATGGCGTACAGTATTTTCGACACCTCATGGGCCTAAGCATGGTGCCCTTTACCGACAAGCTAGAAAGAGTATCTGGCAGTCGCAAGAAACACACGACAATGCAATTTTATCGCTGTTTGTACAGTTATTCATGCTGAAAGTTTTGATATGTATATACATAACTTTGCTTCACGTGCGTTTCACACGATATGTTTCGTCTTTGTCTCTAACGGTGTACGATGTCTCTAACGAGCCTCGAACTTCAAGTTGTCTAATTGCTTTGGTCATTGAAAGTCTGTATACGTCGCCCACGGCGTCGGAGTACAGCAATGCAATTAAATTTGCGAATTTTACTTCTGAACGTCGCGTTCAATTGCATAATAGTGAGAAGCGTGTTGCTAAGAAGTCGATCTAGATGGACACCGTTGTACATAACGGATCATTTTTGTGATATAGAAGATATAAAATCCTGTGGCATGGTGGCACCTTAAATGGCTTCCTTGCGCTGAGAAAGCCGAAGAAAGCCAGGAAGTCTGACCGCAAATGCTACCCCGTTGGCTCCTTGTTGCCGCGAAGAGTTGGAAACACCCAGTGAATGTGTGTTGCTTGCAGAGATGGCAAAATTAGTGCTAAAAGGCAATTAAATTGCATTACTAATTACGTTTCTAGAATTTTTCAAATGTCATTCAATTACAACACATATTACAGCTGGCCGAAAGTAGTCCCATTACATTACTGTTTTTTTAAGTAATCAAATTACTTTGTTACTTCAACAAAATTTATTCAAGCAACGTTATTCAAGACTTCGAGTTCGGATGCTATGCGGTTTTCTGAGAGCCTGCCTTGTTCCCACGATTGATGTTTGGCACCCAGATTAACTAGTCTTTGTTAGTTTTCTTTCTTATTTTTGGTGAGTTTTTAATGCCATAAGAGAGAGATTATTTACTGGAAAAACAGATTTTTGCCGGAGTCTATAATACCGCTGGCAAGCTACTCTGTATAGGGATGGGGAATGGGATTAAAATATTCCAGAAGAGAGGGGAGAAAATAATAATAAAAATAATGAATATAAAGAATATTAAATCTGCAAGTGAACCTGATAGAAATATTTAAAACTAGGATGTCAGCTAAGTTAAGACTTTTCTATATGAATTAGTCAATCATTAAAGCTTTCTGACTAGGCCAATTCCCGATGGGTAATTGAATGGCGACTGTAAAACCCGTCGCTGTTTTGAAGGGCCGGGCATCGGACCTAATATGCTATGCAACGTTAACGTATCGTGTTAAATCATGTCCATTTGTCCCTCAAACCATTGTCTCTCGTCGTGGCACGCGGGGTATTCAAGTAATGTGTGCTCTACTGTCTCTATGCTGCCACAGTTATCACAGTAGGGACTAGTGGTACGCCCTATGCGGTACAAATAACTGTTCGTGTTTGCCACATTCAGTCGAAGACGATGATACAGTGTCTCTAGGTGTCGAGGAAGTGTTCAGGAAACTTTCGCTCGCACATCTGGGTCAGCACAATGCAGAAAGTTATCTTGGTGAGGTGGCAGACTCCACAGGCGGTCTATTTCTTGATAGGCATATTTTCTTGCGGTGTTGAAGGCGTCGGCTTTGGAAAAAAAATTCTTCTGAAATTCCGGTATTGGAGTCTATTTCGGGCAGCTTCGTCCGCTTTTTCGTTTCCCGAAATACCAGCATGGCCAGATATCCACTGGAACGTAATGCTATAACGAGAAACCTTAGCCTTGTGGTGAAAATAGGCGAAATCAGGTGCTACAGGTTGGTGATTACCTCGCTTATGCCTTTTCCACATACTTTGTAGGGCTGCTTTGGAATCTGTAAATATCGCCCATGTTTTTGGCAGCTGCTGTCGTAGTATAAACATAAGAGCCTCCTTAATGCCATATAACTCACCAGACGTAGAAGATGTCGCTCTCTCAAGACCAAACGAGAAGGATTTTCTTGTAGTGGGCACAAAAACTCCGCACGACGATCGACGTTGAGTTGTAGAGCCGTCTGTGCATGTGCGTTTCTGCTGCGTTTCTTTGTACAGGTACACCAACGCTATCTGATGGGTTGCTGCTTGGGTCGTTTTCCTTTTGCACTGATTACAGACATACATGGCACAATTTCCTGTGGTGACAGTGTCCAGGATGATATGTTCCTTAGCATAATATGTGACGTCTGAGCAGGGATCGAAATATGTAGCCTTGGTTTTAGAAATATTCTTTAAAATGTGGGTCTTGGTGTGAATCACGTGAGAGGTGAGCACGAAGTGTCTCCTGCGAAGAAGTCACTTCAAGTGGCTGGCATCCGGCTTCTGCTACAGTTCCTGCTCGAGACAACCCCTAAAGCCAAGACATATTCGAAGACAGTTGTTGCGTGCCGCCTCAAGTTTTCTCTTGCTTGTGTGATACATATCATGCACGATAGGCAGGTAATACCGCAATGTCCCGTCGACGTAGGCCTTATGGAGGAGCACCATTGATCGGAAGTTGCTGCCCGACTGTGATCCGGCCAAAAATCAGAATACAAGCGATGCCGAGGAAATCTGCTCACTTAGTTTCTTCACTTGAGGAGACCATGTGAGATTCCTGTCAATCGTCACTCAAAGGAAACTTTGTGTCGGACGTATGGAAGGGTGCGACCACCCAACACTATTGGATATTTTTCCATTTTCCTCCGCGAGAAAGCCATAGCAACGCTTTTGTCGGGGGACGCTTTGAAACCTCTTGAATTTAGGGAGGCCGATATATTTGCCAGAGCTCTCTGGACACATCGTTGGGTGTTCCTACATGCAGGACCGTGCCGCGCTCCAAATGCCGATATCGACCACATACAATGTGATGCTGGCGCCACGGGGCAGGTTTCTTTTCAGATAGATAAGTACTAGATTAAATAATACCGGGCTTAGCACAGCTCCTTGCGGTACTCCCTTTTCGACGACATAAAGAGCTGCAGGGCCCTCCGGTGCACTCCTGAAAAGTTGGCGCCCATGAAGAAAGTCTGCAATCCATGCGTAAAGCCGTCGTCCAATACCAAAGGTTTTCAAAGCGTCAAGTATTGCTTTATGATAGACGGAGTCATACGCTGCCTTAATGTCCAAATATAACGCAGTAAGCGTGTTTCCACAAGCCAATTTTTCAATTGATGAGATCAAGGCAATGAGACTATCCATCGTCGACCTGTTTTGACTGAAGTCATTCATTTCCTCCGGGTAAATTTTCTTAGTTTCAAGAAACCAACTGAGTCGTTTGTGAATCATTATTTCGAATAGCTTCCCCGCGCAACTAAGTAGGGATATGGGTCTGAAGGAGGCGCACTTTGTTGGCTGCTTTCCTGGCTTCACTATAGGGTTAACTTTCGCATGTTTCCATTCCGTTGGAACTTGCCCATTTATCCATGAGGCGTTGTAATACCCTAGAAGACGTAGCTGAGGTGTGTGGCGTAAATTTGCGAGGGCTGCATAACTCACGCCATCATGGCCAGGAGCTGATCGATTGTTCGTGTCACCGATTGCTGCCATGAGCTCTTCAATAGTAAAAGGCACCTCTAAGTCAGGAAAGGTCGCTCGAGGTGCACGAGTCTGGTGATTTGCAGTGTTAAGAGGAGGTTTTGCCCCGCTAGAAAGAAGCCTACAGTATACTGTTCTGCCACCTCTTTCAGCGATTCGCGCTCAAAGAGTAACGCTGTTGCGGCTCTTTGCGAATGCCTCTGATGACTCGCCAGATTTTGTTCAGCGGTTTTGGTATATCCAGCGTTCCACAAAAATCTTTCTAGTTTTTTTGGTTCAGTTTGGTTAGGTAACGCCGCATGTGTCTGTGCCCGTCGGCAAGCTCTGAAGTGTTCGATATTTTTTTGTACGTAGAGCCTTCCTTTCAGCACGCCTTCGAATGACACATAATCTTCCGAATTCTTCGTCATTAGTAGGTGCATTACAATGTTTACTGACATAGCGGGTGCTTTTTTTAGGCATTTAGCTATTGTCGGTATTAATTCAGCATTCGTAATCAAGGCTGTGATCATTTTGTCTACTGCTGCTGTGTAAGCTTCCCAGTCTGCCGACTTCAGTGCCACTTTCCTTGGCGACTGCCTGAAGATGACGGGCAGAGATTAGGATGGGGTAGTGATCGCTATACCTCGAGTCTCGAAATCCGTGCACCAGTCAAACATAGGGACCACTTGACTTGATACGACTGTGACATCAGTGCAGCCAACAGTCTTCGCATTTTTTAGGTAAGTTATACTGCCATCATTTAAGGGCTCTCTGTTGTATCTTGCAAGAAGTTTGGCCAGCTTATCACCACGAGCACATTATATGAAGTGTCCCACATCTCGTTATGTGCGTTAAAATGGCCACAAATAATATGTCAAGACTGAGTACTTGTCAACAAGCTTTCGAGTCTTCATACGTCGAACAGTGATCCTGGTTCCAAGTGGACGCCGATCGGGGTAAACACTGTAGATGCAATCACTGTGGTTGCGCAAACGTATTCATTCTTGTCATGTGGTGCTACGTCAATCACTGATGCAGGTACATCGTTTTGAAATCCAACGAGGAGTCTGATGACTCCACTTTGTCGCCTGGACTGATAAAAAGATAACCCTTTAACCTAAACTGCTCGTCGACGCGAGACTCGGAAATGACCATAAAAGGGAAAAGGTGCACTCGATACTTAAAGTCTGGTAACTTAGAGCGCAAACCGGGAGTATTCAACTGTAAAATAGTACATATGTGCGGAAGTGCTTGGTGGACACCGCTGGCGATTCTATTGGTAACGAATCCATGGTTGTTACTCAGAAAAAACACGGCGTTACGCCGTGAAAGAAGTCGTCACCAGTGGTTCAAAAGCCAGGACTGCCTGTACTTCAGGGATGCTTTTCAACGATGGATTAGCGCAGAGGAGAGCCTTCATTGCCGTGAACCATGTAAAGCAAAACCATGTAAAGCGTAGCCATGTATAGCTAGGGGGAGGGAAAGAGAACTGAGGGTGAGAAGGAATGGTGTGAGGGTGAGGAGGATAGGAAGGGGGAAGGGAGAGGGTAAAGCATAGCGTAGCCAAGTATGGCTCTTCGTAAGGAAATGCCAGCAGCACTAAAGAAAAGAGAAGAAACTGAGCCAGGAAAAAGAGACAGGAACAGGTAGGATGCTGGACTAACAACTGACTTTATTTCGATGAAGACGCGAACAACCAACCGAAATGAGCATGCGCAGCAACAACCGTGAATCAAAAACAGGCAACCTATCACCTATCACTGTCGAGAAATCGGACCTCCTTGTCATTCAAAAACACAGATGGCGCACTCACACACTTATCAGGACCAAGTTTGTGAATCTGAAACGCTTCAATAATTTCACGTTCTTTCTGTGTTTTAGCTCTCCCAGTCACCGAAACGTTGCTGAATAGAGGGGCGCAACCGCACACTGTCTCTCTGTTCCTGTCTCTTCACTGTTCTTCACTGTTCTGTCTCTTCACTGTTCCTGTCTCTTTTTCCTGGCTCAGTTTCTTCTCTTTTCTTTAGTGCTGCTGGCATTTCCTTACGAAGAACTATGTACCAACTTGCCCAACAAGCTACCCTAATGAACCAAGTATGGCGTTACGCTTTCCCGCCATGGTGGCCTAGCAGGCTGCACGGTTGGAACGCCAGGGCGCGCTTGCCCGTGAACGCAGGTCCTTGAGCGACGCTCACAGGCTGCGTTCGTCCTGTCTACTTGTACTCTCGCGTCTCGTCCCAAGCGCAGTTTGAGTTCACATAATAATGTCTTACCAACTAGCCCCTCAACACACGCTCCTTGAGCTCGTCGCTGAAGGACAGGCGAAACACTGCTCCGCACTTCCTACAGCTTTCACGTTGAGTGCAACTGCATAAAAAAATTTCTTGTAGCAATGAATCGATGACAGTATAAAAAGCAGTGACGAAGTGCTTTTCCCTCTTTCAAAAAAAAAAAAAATCCGGCAGATCCAACACGTTGTAGGAATCGACTTCATGCGAAGCAGTCGGCGTGTGGCTGCCTATGCTGAATTTTTAGCGTTGAGTCAAGCATCACGCGGTGGATCGACGTCTTTGGGTAAACTGAGTAGTTATGCGCATGGGGACTTGCCAGGCTCGTCGACTACAGCGACGTGTAAAGGGTAGCTCATGGTCCGACGTAACGTCGGCACTCACGTTAAAGCGATGTCAGTTTTGTCGCAACGAAGTACATGCTGCGGTTTGATGCGATGCATATCACAAGTAGCGGTCGTCGGCGGATGCAAGCAACGGTTGACTATAGCTTGTGGTGCAAATGTTTATTTCATTATTATAAAAGCGGATAACCACCAGTGCAACCACAATCAGCGTTGGCCCGACATCACGCTTGCAAAGGGTTTTTTCCCGAAGGAGTTTGAAGTACTGACATGATGATGATGATAACGATGCAAACTTTATTAGGGTCCAGAGAAGACGCCGGAGAGACGGAGAGACCCCGCGCCACCCGTCTAGTCCCATGGCTTTGCGGTAGAATAGCTGACTGCCATGCAGATAGGCTGGCTTCGATTCCGGCTTGAGCCGCGATTTTTGTTCTTTGCTTCCATCGGAACATAGAGTTTCATACAATATCCTAGAGAGGAAACTGGCGCTACGATCGTTCAACCACCATGAGAATGATGGGAAGTACCGGCTTCGGAATGGACAGCGTTAGCTAGCGAACTGTCTACGGATCTTTTTCTGCAGTTTCAGTTTCGTTCTTCGCGAGGCGTGGGTAGTGGGGTGCGTTGCGAAGCACTCAATAATAATAATATCTGGGGTTTAACGTCCCAAAACCACGATATGATTATGAGAGACGCCGTAGTGGAGGGCTCCGGAAATTTCGACCACCTGGGGTTCTTTAACGTGCACCTAAATCTAAGTACACGGGCCTCAAACATTTTCGCCTCCATCGAAAATGCAGCCGCCGCGGCCGGGATTCGATCCCGCGACCTTCGGGTCAGCAGTCGAGCGCCATAACCACTAGACCACAGTGGCGGGGCGCAAATCACTCAAGCAGTGCCTTTGTTGTTAAAAGAGGCTGAAGACCGCTAGATTTCTTGCTTTGCTGCGACGTTGCAGCTTTACAGGTTGTATTTGACAGTGTAAGCAAAACGTCGTGCACTCACCGCTGCACATAGAGATAGCGTCCCATGCCAGAGCAGGAAATTGCATAGAGTTCACGCGTTTCTGATAAGCGCGTCTTGTCGAAACTCGTTCAAATCAGCTGCCAAACAACGGCGAAGCTAAGTAGACGCACCGTCACGCTCCTCTGACTTGACTTCACAACAAAACGAGAGATGCGTTGGGGGCAGGCCACTTGGACAGACGCACCTGGCATCGCAGCAGATAATACGTTGTGTTTCTCACTCAATACAGAACTGTTATTTTCATAAATAGATAACGCGTACTTTCGAGGGAATAACAAGCGTGCTTGTTATAAGTGTTGTAAAAAATAATTCATTATATCGTAGAGCAGTGCCCTGGTGCTTGAATCTGTCCAGGTTCCACTTCCATCTCACGGTCACGCAAATTTTTAGCAATAAGTTTTACGTACAAAAGAATCAAGCAAGTTTTAATTGGAAATAACTTCATATCTCTTTATTTTACACTCGGCAAACAAGCGTCGCGAATCGCAAGAACGAAAGCCATCTGAAGCAGATCCGAAGCCTGTACTTCCCATCATTCCCATGGTGGCTCAAGCAACGCTGAAGGAGCCTGCATAGACCCTAGCGCCAGATTCCCCTATGTTATCGTAAGAAGCTCTATGCATCGGGGTTTTCCTTTCATAAATAACGCCGTCATTGTCGGCACCACGGGCTCCTTAACGCAATCGCTTTAAGATTTTCAAAGTCTGTTCTCGCTGTCCCTGGGTTGGTATAGACTGTGAATCACATGTGGCGCATACCTATATACCACGGGCTGTGTAATGCGGGTGTGTGCCACACGTTACTGGTGGAAAGCGCTTCATGACGTACGCGACAGGCAAGTCGTGTCATTGATGTCATGACCTGTTAATCGTGTTCGTCATACACGCATCTCCTCCTATGACAATTTTGGTATATTGGGCGCGAGGACATACCGTGGCGCCGCCATGCGGAGCCATCCCTGTGACGTGCACGGTTGGATTGCTCCGCCGGCCCTCTCGCGCTCAGCCCGCAGCCGCTTTCGCGTCTGCTTTTTTATTATTATGGTTGTACTTCACTTCAACGAAATCAGTAAAATACTGCTGCAGCTTCATCACTGACTGTACGAAATGCTAAATAACTGCTCATAAAAAAATGTTACGTCTTCATAATGCCTTAGACAGCGTCCTGACTGCCGGCGTCGTCTGCTATGGCCACCGATATGGAAACCGCGGGGGCCGCGCACGCTGCTTTTGTAAAAAGTAACGAATCATTTTGCGTCGAATGGGCTTTAGCGCGTGCGTGCGGCAAAGAAACATATTTTTTGTTGCAAGAAATGCGGGCAACTGTGCAACGTCATTCATTGTAAGTTTTCATATAATAACGAGCCGCGGTTGACACGACAAGCATGGGTAAATTTACGTTCTTGTTTAGTACACATAGCCCTATGACGCACGATGACAGCGGCTTCTCCGCTTTGTGGGCAGCAATCCAGTATGCTTAGAGATTCATGCAGCCGCAACCTGTCTCATATGATTGGAGACACATTCACGAGAGCCATATGTACACGCGCGGCTCATTCAGTGTTTTAGCTAGATAACGTGCCACATGAATTTGTCTGTGGCACGATTTTAATATGTATCTGTTGCTTCTCATTACGCGTATTTTCGAAGGTTGTCACACGTACGGTGCATCTTCGATCGCTACCGAGCCACATCGGGATGAAAATTTTCGACGATTGACTCCGTTATCCAGCTTGCACAAAGGGGCCAATCGCGATCGAAAAATACGGTCCCGATCGGGTTCGATTGCTATAGCAAATGCACCGTGTGTCGGCCAGCCGTATTACTTTCGCACTTAAATGGCCATGCTGCAAGGTGTAGCTTACCGTGGTCTAAATGGGAATTTTATGTTGCAGTGAAAATACCAGCGTCCAGCATTTATAAAGCTTCATTGAAAAGCAGTATGACACTTCGCGGCTACTGTTAGAAGGTGAATCAGTGTTTGAAGCTGGCCATGTTTTCGCCTGTAGCGTAAAACAACATAGAGAAGAACAAGTGACACTGACTATGGGCTCATTTTACAGAAATAATATATAAGCAAAGAAACCAATGGGCTGAAGTCGAGAGTCTGAAGGAAACCCGTGTGGTCGGGAAAAGACACGAGGACAATTAAAATGGATGCGGGGGGGGGGGGGGCGCAAACTGTGGTGGAAGTTACATCGGAGACAGGTAACTTTCGGCAATAACTCAGACAGCACATGTACGACGTAAGAAATGTTTCATCTAACCCGCTGGCCGAACACGTAGAAGCAACTGGCCACGAAATACACCGGGAGAAGGCAAAGGTAACGGAAAGAGAAGAACTGGACTTCTCGGCTTTATCTTGAATCTCTGGCAATCCAGACAACGGCGCACACGCTTAATCGTCATGACGGCAACTTTCCACACAGGTCAGCAAGTTGCCTACGTCATATTTTAAACATAACCGAACTGTTTGCGCATTCATTTTTAACTGTGAACAAGGCTCCCGTGCGGGAGCCGGAACGTCTTGCTCTTATAAATATTCGTGGTCGGTGTCCATTTTAAGACCATAAACTTGAAATAACGAAAAAGAAAGACAGGTGACGGAGGCATCATGCTCGTGAAAAACAGGGTAGTGGTAAAAGTGAAAGCTCACGCCTGGCCACTCGCGTACGTAGTGCACTGTGGCACGGAGCAGAAAAGTACCAGGCCGCCGATATATTTACTGCACTTTAGCGGATTGTGTAGTCTCTGTGGGTCCACACACAAGAAGTGAAAGCAAAAAAACGCTGTTCAAGAGCGAAAACGCCGCGAAATTGCGGATAAAAACAACTAATTCAACCGTCCGCTTCCCTTCGCCAGAGCGAGGCGAGGTCACGTGATCCAACCCTGCACGTCACAGCGATTGCAGCGCCCGCGTCTCCAGTGGTGGGCCTCGCGCCCAATACTAAGCTAAGGAGGGGACCACGAGAGCGATCGGACGAAGGCGGCTAGATAGATAGATATACTCGGTGACAACTTTTCTTGGCAGCACCGTGGAAGCTACAGAACCGAAACCCTTGCTGGTTCACATGGTGTGGACATGTCCGAGTCAGAACGATGGTTCCCACACCCTAGAATCCTGGGAGGCCCTGATCTGCAGCCCAGACCCCAACGTCCAGCGGGATATCATCAGTCAAGCCCTTGCTGCTGCCGTCCTGCTCAAGGGATTCCGGCCGACGGCTAGGGGCGACGGGCAATGCCTGATGTGATTCACAGATTTTTTTAAAATAAAGTTTTCTCTCTCTCTCTCTCTCTTTCTCTCTCTCTCTCTCAGCGTTACCTAGGTCGAATATATAAAGTTTTCTTCGTTATAAAAATAAAACAAGCATGGGGAGCCGTTGGTGCAAAAGAAGTTATTGTGTACATTAAATTTTGTTTCTTTTTTCATTTCTTGGACAGCACCACGTTTCCCGCACGCCTGTTCTCGCAGTAAACATGGCGTCCCCGATGCCGGCTTGACCATACCATGGGCGGCCGCAAACTCGCCGTTTCGTTCTCCGAGAAAGATATACTAGAAATGTGACGGAAAGTGCTTGTCAAAAGAAACGCAGCACGTTAACTGCAACGTCTACGCTGGAGTAAGGTGCCATCAGCCTGAATTGTCGGCGAATGGTGCGAGCATGCAAAACCGAAACTGGAACTGAAACCGGCTGCAAGCTTCCGGGCTAGTAACATAAATGTGCGGATGCCCCGCTTCGGTAGCTTTCGCTCCACTGCCAATATAAGTTGTCGCCGAGTGTAGATAAATAGATAGATAGAAACGCTCGAAGTGCATTTGGTTGGCTAAGAAATGTTTCGCATTTTTAAAAATTGGGGCAGCTACGCACTAGTGGCGCGAAGACTGAGGAAACAGCGAGGCTGGTAGCCTTACCCTCCTCCTTTCCCTCCTCCTCACCATCACATCCCTTTCCCACCCCTTGCTATATTATACATGGCTATGCTATGCTTCACCCTCTTCCCTCCTCCTTTCTCTCCTCCATCCTCACTTCCCTTTCCCATCCCCTTGCTATAACATGCTGTACATGGCTATGCAATATATGCCTTACACTCCCCTTCCTCCTCACCCTCCCATCGCTCCTCCTCTCCCTCAGTTCCCTTTCCCTTCCCTTGCTATACCATGTCGTACATGGCTATGCATGCAATGCTCTACCCTCTCCCCTTCTCCTTTCCCTCCTCCTCACCATCACATCCCTTTCCCACCCCCTTGCTATACCGCACTATGGATGGCTATGCAATGCTTTACCCTCTCCCCTCCTCGTTTCCCTCCTCACCTTCACTTCCCTTTCCCACCCACGTGTTATACTATATGATATAATACTATGCTATGCTTCCTCAGCTGTGCCATGTGGTTGCTTGGCAACGCGCAGTGACGTCGTAGCTAGGTGCCGTTTCTGGTCTACGCGATACGGCCCAACCTCCGGCTTAAGAAGCTCCGCTGTTAAAAAAACTGCAAGTCAAGAGTACAACACCTGACCTGCGTGAATAAATGTTCAGGGGAATAAATGCGGCACCGTAATGTGCGATATTCTTTATACCCCATACCCACCGCGGTGGCTTAGTGGTTGCGACCCTGCACGTGCTTGATTCTCGGTCGCATTTCGGTAGCAGCAAAATGCAAGTATAAGCGTTTACTTAAACTTGAGTGTAATCCTAGATGGTCACACTTAATTTGGGGTAGACCTACTACGGCAGCATGCCTCATACTCGGATCGAGGCACCGTAAGAATTTTTTTTTTCAATGACACATGTTTCAACACGCGCACACTCGCTGCGCCTATCCTTCATGCTTCCCTTTTTTGCTAGCTTTTAGGTGCGCTTGCACTAATGCCTGTTGCACGCCTTGAGATTTGTTTCTGTTAAGCGGGACCCAGACCGAAATATGTATAGTCAGCGTCAAAAGTTAAAGGGACACTAAAGAGAAACAATGAATTGGTTTAGATTGATAAAGTGTGCTCGGAGAACTCTTGTGTAGTTTATTTCACCACTATAGGTTTGTTATTAGCGGAGAAAACCAGGTTCAAAGTCTCATTTTTAAATTTCGCGCCGAACTTTGTAATTCGTGACGTAAAAGATTTCAAAGAGCATTTAACGTATTTTGGCGCCACTGGCTCGACGAAATTTCCACAAACTCGTTTTGTGAAGTCTCTGGCCTCCTCAGAGGACAATGTACTTCGATTTAACCGATTGTGAACTACGTAGGCCCAAGCAGGCGCCGTCGAAAATACGTGACGTCACGGCAAATGGTGCGGGAATTCCAAGGTGGCGTCGCCACCTGTATTTTCTTTTTGCGCGTTTTCTCGCCAATTAAGCGTCTTCTCGCAGCAAGCGTGGTGTTTTTGGTATCGTGGAAGACTACTTTACTAATGCGAGAAAAATCGTTTTGCTCTTAAGGGCCACGACTCACAAGAAAATTTCACTATCTCCCACTGAAGGAAACCATGTGGGGATGCGAAGGAGCGCATGGGTCGACCTAAAGTTCGGTTCATCACGGGCACCTTGCTCCATTTTAACGCGTCCTTGCAAGCGGAGCACACCATCACATGATTGCTAAGAGAGTGTAAGGGGGAGAGGCCACAGCGTCTTGCCCAGCCCCTTACACAGGCCCGAACGCGCTAGCGCGTGCCAGTACACGTGGTTTTGTCTGCCTTACGCCAAGCTAGGACAGCATAGGCGGCCCGGGCCCCTAAAGTGCTCTGCACGTATCATCATCAAGGCGGTCGAAGAACAAGACGAAGATTTCTCCTTGGCGCGAGCGAGCGCTCTGCACGTATCATCATCAAGGCGGTCGAAGAATAAGACGAAGAAGACTTCTCCTTGGCGCGAGCGCGCGCTCAGTATGTTACAGATGGATGGTAGGTTTTAGAAAGCGGACGGTCGCCAATGGAACTACGAACAAAGCTCAGCGCAAAAGCTGCATGCTTCGCATCTAAAAGCTTAATATTTCCGATGCTTTGGCAAGCAACCTTGACTTTAGATTTCTGACCGGTTCTAAAACACGCTAACGACATGTACTGTGCACACAGACAGAATACAGTCGCAAATTGCTGGAATAGCCAAAGTTTTCTCAGACATAGTGTTCTCTAAACTTTTGTCGCCGACTGTTTATCTGCGAACCGGCTGGCAACTGATGGCTTAAGGATGCCAGGCATCGTTGCGTCTTGCACGGACTGTCCTTATAAATATACTCTACTAAATCTTCACGTGGTAATTGTCAGCGAGCACGGCCAGTTGTCCAGTTGTCGCAGCACGGCTGTCACGCTATCGTTAAAATGATGAATAATGAATAGATTTACACTCCCCAGCTTCGTCGTCCTGGCTTCCAAAGAAACATACAAAAAGCCCTCGAAAATACTCATAATGATCATCTGGGCAGAAAAATCAAGATGTTTAAAACAATGCTTAGTTCAGATGTTATTTAGACGTACGCATCTTGAAAAGCATCTGTAGCTGCGCTAACGCTCCGCTATCAATAGCCTAGAAAATAGTGATGCAGAACTATCGATGGCACTATCGATACTATCGATAGCTGAGTCACTATCGAACTATCGATGGTAAAAGATACTATCGATAGTGCTATCGATAGTAAGTACTATCGATAATTTAAAATCAACAGCGCGAACTCATTGCAGAATAAATCTGGTTCCCCGCGCGCGTGGTACATAGTGCAGCCGGAGGAGCAGACTGAAGGGCAAGAAAGTTGACATGCTTGCGTTCTTCACCAGAGTGCTTCGCTGAAACATGGTCATAAAGTCAAACTATTAAGCTGTAGCGGAAAGGAAGCCGTTACATGGGGTGGAACTGCGCGGCTTCAGTTTTATATTGTATTTGATGATTGCAAAATAAAAAAAATATCAAGAACTAAGTTTGCTAATTGTAAGATGTAACTGGTTGCTTTTAAATATTAATTTATTGATGGACATATGCCGCCATTTTCACTGCGCAAATAATTTCTCTCGATAAAAATTTCCTCATAAATTAAGCGAAGCTGATAGTAGGCTATTGCAAATATTTTGGCAATTTGGCCAGCCAGCAACAGCATCGTTATTCGCACCACTATGGATAGTTTGTCACGTGGTTGTGACGGTGAAGAATGCTACAGCAAGACTGGGAAATACGAAGCTCTTTTTTTTGGTCGAACTTGTGCCCGGAAAATCAAAACTCAGAATACAAGCGATACACGCTGCGCACTGATTACGGCGAGAACAGTCGCCGGCCGTCGAGTAATCTCACAATCGGTGGAAGGCTTCGTCTTTTATACATCAGTCATCAAACCTTCCAGTGTTATCGCTATTGCTCGCGCAAGTTCTCGAATAAACTTGAATATTCGCGTCCGGCGCGTAACCTTAAAATGTCAAACAATCGCGAAACTTCTCAAACATTGCGGTGCGGTCTGCGTCAAACGCAGCTAACAGTCTGTGGGTGAAACCCGAATACATCAAAACAAAGCAATAAACACGCGTGGCAGTAATATCGTTACTAATATTACCAATGGTACTACCGATTCGACTATGGATAGTTTATCGATAGTAGTACTATCGATAGTTTGTTTACACTATCGATAGTTTCAAAGAAACTATCGATAGTCAATTTACCGATAGTTCTGCATCACTACTAGAAAACCCATTGTATAAGAATTAACTTCTTGCAAAAAGTGTTTAATCATTAGTTTAGGCATTTTTTGCGCATAACAGCCCACTTGTGAGTTTGCCAACTATTGAAAATCATCCAAGGCTAATGTTATGCAATTTTTTTTCTTTTTTTGTCTTGGACAATCACTGACACAGCTCCAGGTTTTTGCGACATGCTGTATGAGGCTTGCACTGCGGTGACTGAACAATGACCCACGAAATTCCGGCATAGTACGGCCACAGAATAATTTCAGAAGCTTCTTTATCCAGCAATATTGTGACCCTTACAGCGTTCCCCACACTTAATCAAGCCACTACCGAACGGCGACAAAGGTGAAGAGGACTGTAAGCAGGGAGGGAGAAGAAGAGAAGGAAGAAGAGAAGATAGCGACTATGTAGCCTCAATAAACTATCGAGGGCGCACTGCTTTCGTAGACTTTTACAACCCTATTTGCTCATACAGTCACTGAATACTGCTTATCGTCCTGAAATAAAAGTGCATACGGTAGCACAATGTGCCAACGATAGCGTAAGCTGCGTCCATACTTACCATTGGGCCCGCCAAGCAAGCTCACATGATAACGTGAAGACATTATTCGTAGCCTTGACATCAAGGCGACAAGACTTTCGAGCCCTCACGAGCCGCTGACAAACATCTCGCATCTAGCCGCCTCCTGTGACGAGTGTCAGCTGCAAGGGCGACCACGCGCTTTGCAGCGAAGTGGCAACAAAAAGGAATGCAGGGTGCGTTCTGAGGGCCAACTTCAAAAAGTATTATTTTCTTTCTTAAAACAAAAAAATGATTTGACTAGACTTTCTTCATTAGTGAAACACACAGCGCGAAAATACGACGGGGACACAGGAAGGAAACACACAGCGCTCCCTTCCTGTTTTTTGCACTGTGTGTTTCACTATGCTACACCAGCATGCCCAAGTTCGCTCTTTCTTCATTACTTAGCGATGAAATGTTCTATCAAACGCCGCATCATGAGGATTTTCACTTGGATCGCATCAGTACAAAAAAGACGGTGAAATATGCGAGAAATCGCATATTTTCTCTGATTTCACAATTTGGGAGGCGGGGGGGGGGGGATTTGAAGTCTATTACAGCCCTAGACATATTTGTACGAAAATACACTTTCCTGAAAACCAAACTAATGTTAAGATTGCTTAGGGTGAGGTCGATCGAGTTAGCTAAAGATAAAAATCTCAAACTTTTAAGAATTTCGTTGTTTTTGAAAATACGTAGTTGGCAGTTAAACACAAAAACTTCGGAATTGCTAAAAAGCACAACTAAACAGAACCTCTATAATAGCGCAAGCGCTGTTTCGAAGCTAAACAAGCAAAAGTAGATTTTGTATGCATTTTTTTCTAGTAGGCACAGTTGACAAAAGCTGGCGAATTTTGAGAGGGCGCCACGGTCTTGCAAATTTTTTTTCGAGCAAAAATGTTTAGCACAATACTTCGTGGGGTATACGAAAAAGGCATAAATTTTATGAGCAAAATCTGCGACGTGCGAACGCCACGTCTGGGACACTTGACATGGAATGACCCATATATACAGTATCAGCGTAAATTGGCACTTCCTTACTGCTGTTGATAACAACAATCGGTTGGAGTGTCCTGCTATGCAGTGTGGCAGTAAGTGAGGGCCTATTAAGTCTGCTTTATTTATTCTTGTACGGCTGATGTGAACTCGCTGCAATGGCTCATCGCATATGACGTTCTCCAGCTGATACCGAGGCCTTCCTTAGCCACATTCAGGTTGGTTCAGCATGCACAAAAAGCTGTAGGAAAACCTCTTTGCTCAAGCCAAAGGCCGACCAAGCATCAGGAAAGCAACTGACAGAAATTGTGGCACGTGGTCTAATAAGGCACAAGCACACATCAAAGACTTCAATTTATTAGCCCACTGGGGCCGATATCACATTACGCCCTTCCTGCAGCACTGTGTGTGTCTGAATGCGATATCGTGCATGCCGTATTCTTTCTGAATACGCCTCCTTCTCTGACCGTTGTTTCCTCCCCAACTTCGTGCAGAAAAGCCCAGGTATCGGCACACGTCTACGGAGCCCAGATGCTCAAAATTGCTCCAGCCCCTTTCCCTTCGGCACTGTTCATAGAACATAGTACTGGCGACCGCTAGATGCAATAGCGGTTACGGTGCTCGGCTGCTGGCCCGAAGGTCGGTGGTTCGATCCCGGCCGCGGCGTTCGCATTCGCATTTAGATGGAGGCGAAAAGCTAGAGGCCCATGCTCTGTGTGATGTCAGTGCGCGTTAAAAAACACCAGATGCTCAAAACTTTCCGGAGCCCTCCACTACGGCGTGCCTCATAATCATCGTGGTTTTGGCACGTAATACTCCCGATATTATTGTTATTATTACCGTTAGAAGAAATTCGAAGATATAAAAACAGTGTAAAAAAAAAACCTCCCGCGTTGGACTTCCTAACACTTTCAACCGGAGGTGACGGTTCATATTGACTACGTCCGACAAGTTACAGTGCGGTTATCGGACTTGAGTGGCCACGAAGAAAAATTCTGAGCGTCCATAAATCGCATAAATCTTGAGATTGAATTATGGGTTAAAGTTATTGCTGCCTTCTGCACCGCCGGATACACGGTGCTCGATGTTTTCGCGTCTTGTTTATCTATGCAGTGCCCGCTATCGGTCAAGATTCGTTCGAGTGATTCGGTCGCTGACACAGCTACGGCGGCCGTCTCCAACTCGGATGTGCTCAAGAACCCTTCGCGGCGACAATGATAAGGTAACAAGGCTGTCTTTTTTCGTTCTCAGAAAAGTGGCACGCGTCACAACCGCTGCAGCGGCAACACAGCCGGCGTCAACGTCACGAAAAGACCGAAAGATGGCGAAGAAAACGAGCAGAAGTTACTTTCCGAATGGCCGGAAGCGATAAATGCCGGAGGTTGCACACAGATTCCGTGGCCACTTCCGAGGCGAGGGAAAATTAAGGGGGGCGGGACTAGGCAAAGGATTCGATTGACGCATGCTCGGCGCCGGTGGCTACGCTGGCGAAACCCGGAACGGGCGGAAAGTATTGAGAGGGTCAGGACGTTGTGTCTGGTGGATAACAGGGCCTGAAGATCCACAAGCGGTGTCCTCTGCGCAAGCTACATTTCGACACCTAAGGCAGCGCCCGGAGCCTGTGGCCGCTGCAGCGAAGAACCGAGCGGTCATCGAAAAGGCGCCCACCGGAACTGGGAAGCGTGTCGTCATGGAGCGAAACGACGCTGTCAGCATACGTCCAGCTGACGAGGACGCGACGTCGGTCGAGTGGCTCGACCGGCTCCGGCGAGAAGAGAAGCGCCCGCGGCGGAGCATGCGGCACTGCTACGCCGCCGTCGCCGCCGGCGGCGCGAAGTACATCGCTGTCGAAGCAGCCGGGTCTCCCGCTGCGGCCTGCGCTAACATGCCGGATGGCTTGGGAGCATGCCGCGGGGATTCATTGGAGGAACGAGTCCTGCAGGAGAAGCAGAAGATGCGCGCCGCGAGCGGCCGCCGCCCTGATATGCTGCTGAGCGGCATCTTCAGCCCACCGCCGGAGATTGTCAGCCGGTCGTGCGGAGGGCTCGGCGAGCCGGAGCTTCTGGTCACCTGTCCGGAGTCGCGGAGCGTGCCGTTCACGCTCGTGTTGTCATCGGCTTATGCGCTTGCTCTGCACGTGTGCTTCGCGGCTAGTTCGTGGTGGCTGGTGCAGAAGTACGCGGCGTCTGGCGCTAGCATGGAAGCTATCGTCACGCTCTTCCTCGCTCAGCTGTCCAGCTTGCCCCTATTCGTGGTGGGCGTATGCCGGCTAGTAAGCCGCCAACAGCAGCCTTCTTCGGGATGCGTGATCCTGCTCGTTTTTCACGTGCTCGTCGCCGGGCTGTTCAACATGGTCCCTCTGTTGCAGTGAGTGTTCCTACTTGGCTTTCTATGATTCTATGATTGTTGTGACAGCTGTCCACACAGCTACCTTTGGTCGGCAGTGATCCTAAATGTTAAAGCAGAGAGTTTCGCATTCGCGCATAGTAAATTAGACTGTAATTTATCCCTCTTCCCGGCGATACCGGTGTCACACGGTCACTTTGGTCGCGATCGGGCCTGATCCGTATCGAATTTCTTTATCGTGATTGGCTCCTTTACGGAATCTGCAAAAGTGAGCCAATCACTGCTGATAAATTTGATCCCATGCGGGCTTAATCGCGATCAGCATTGCACCGTGTGACACCGGTATTAATCAAACGTAAGAAAACGCTAATTGCACTCCTGCCACAGAGTGTCAATGCACGAGACTCAAGCGAGACACTTTAAGGCTGATGGGGCTGATGTGTAAAGGTTCCTCCGGAGACAGAAAGTAGAAGTTTTAACGTATGTTTCACCAAACGACAAAATTGTGGTAAGCAAACTTTCACAAAACTTAATGTTTTTACGCTAATCGCCGTCACGAGTAGCGGGCGTCTGAATGCCGGCCAATTAGGAGGCGACACCTCCTTAAGTCTTGCCTACAATGCTTGGCGAATACGATTCCAATTTCGTACCACTTAAGTTCGGAAGTGTGCACGAGTGTAAGGCAGTGCTGCGTATAATTCTTCTCCTAAAGATCACGTCTGCAAACTTTCGATGTCTGCAAACCTTTCTTCGAAACGCCTTACGATGCATGCTGTAGTTTTCCGTTGAACATATTGGGTGGATTCAGCGCGATATAACGAGGACAGAGATGACTGTTCGTGGTTAGTCCTATTCTTTTGCATTTATCCCCTGCTTGGCGTCATCGGCGTGTGGTCACGTGGTTGTAAGTTGTGCTTTAAAATGTGTGTTTCTGCGCTAATAAAGTTAGTTGTGAGAGCAGCGCTGGTGTTCGTGTCCCTTCTTCATCTCTGCCCTCGTTGTATCGCGCTGAATCCACCCAATATGTTCAACGGAATCCAACTCGCCCAAATGTCAGTTCTTCTGTAGTTTTCCGTTCAACAGTGTAAAACGCGAGGTGCGAAAACTCGTGTGGTGCCCGTTAAAGGACCCCGGGGGTTCGAAATTTATCCGAAATTCCCCACTTTGGCGTGCCTCGAAAAGAATCGGATCGTCGTTTTGGCTCGTAAAACGCTAGAAATTAATACCGTATTATATGATGGCGTGGCCGTCATGGAGGCCTTCCACATAAGCAAGAAAGGTTCGACATGTCATCAAGCCGCGACTATTGATGCTTCAGTATACGGTTTTAGAATAGCGTAGTACGTAAGGTTAGCGTTTGTTGGGTATGATACGCTATTTCCGTCATTTTGGATACTCGAAGGAAACGCTTATGGCGCATGCGCAGTGGCGACAAACGCTAACAGCTTTGCCTACCCTGTTCTAAAAATATATATATAGTGTTTTGAGATTTGGTTTGACGACGACATGTGTTTCCGTTTAACAGTGCCGTCCACGGTTGTATAGAGCGCGACGCCTTTAGGCATTCTAAAAAGACAGGGCGTGCAAACACGGACACAAGAAAGAAGTCAGGACACCATGCAAAGCAAAGCGATAGGAAGAAACGCATGCAAAGCGATAGGAAGAAACGTGTCGTAGGTATACCGTACATTCATGGCGTATCTCACAGGCTAAAGAAAGTAGGAACTAGATACGGCGTTAATGTTGTTTTCACGGCTGCCAATAAGCTAGGTAAGATTTGTGCCGCTGTGCAGAGGAAGAATGAGCGAGTAAAAGACAAGCGGACCGATATTTGTTTCGTAAAACACACCAACAAATTCACTGATTGCCGTACGAGTGTGGTGTATAAGGTCCCTTTCAGCTGCGGCCGCATCTACGTAGGACAGACGGGCCGATCCATCAACCAGAGATTGTTGGAACATAAGAGATCGCTAACAGGAGGCTCACCTTCTAATCTGTCTTTACATTGTCGAGATTATAAGTGCACGCCAAAACTCGATGAATGCGCAGTGTTGTACCGGCATAGAAATGAAGAAACGCGCCTGATGATTGAAGCATGGCATATCGAGAATAGTGGTAGCGCATGCGTGAGCCAACCGTCGATTAACTTGCGTAAAGATGAAATCAAATGCCTTAACAGTTACCTTCCACGTAGACCGCCACGCGTGCCGGATTGATAGGTTCGCCTGTTGCATGGGCATGCGCAGATAAGTTTTCGTGCCTTCTTTCTTTTCAGCCGTTGTGCGTCTCTTCAGTTGTTAGTCGGCGTTTGTGGTGTCCTGACTTCTTTCTTGTGTCCGTGTTTGCACGCCCTGTCTTTTTAGAATGAATACTTACCAACTAGCTCAGCTCTCTGTTATTCTAAGCCTTTAGGCAGTTTCGGTGTTCGAGATGCTGTGCGTGGGAGCGTGCGCGTCCTAACAAACGTGTAGGCTGCATGCAGCCGCGCGAATTGCTATTAAGCTGGCGGTGATGTTGATAATCGCTTTTCAGGCGCATGCGCGTGAGCTCACCCGAAGGCGCTATCTCACTGCACCGCAGGTCAGAAGAAACACGCACGTGCGTTGATAACGAGTGCTATTTGTCATGTCACTAGGCATAAAATAGTGCATCGAATTCCAGCGATTGCTGATAATGTCGACAGCCAACAAAGCGCATAACGATTGTAGTGGCTAGAATAACTGCACGACTTTCAGACAAACTTGCTGAATTCCCAGTTTTTCTCGGCTGTTCGAATGACAATGGAAGAGGAACGCTATTTCAAACACTCAGTAAGCTCGTACCATTTGTTGCGAAAGTGTGGGGGCGTGCGTTATCAGCCCATACACGCCAATCTATGGCATCGCGGCAATCGGAGACTGCAAGCGCCGTAAGATCTCTCTCTATATATATATAGTGCACGTTCAATAAAACGAAGATGCTTATATCAACGTCGCCATATATAAAAAGCAGTTTTTCAGGTTAATTGTGCCGCGCATACTCTTCGTGACTCAATCTGGGACACAGTAGCCACCGCCTGGCGTCGCCTCGAGGAGCCGAACGGTGCATAATTTGTTCCAGTGACTTTACCGGAACTTCTGCAAACTTTCGATCATGGTTCCAGTGACTTTACCGAGCGGGCTGCTCGCGCGCTCTACACAGCAGTGAACGACACTGTATAATCAAACAGCTACGCTATATGCTCAGTCTGAAGTTATTTCCGTTGATAGTCTGTTTTGTGCATAGTTAGAGAAGATATTGTTGTCAGACATTGATTTTCTTCACATTTCCTCACTGATTATTTGATTGTAAATAATGTGGTGAGCTCAGCGCCGTCTCCATTAAGTAACTCCCCAACAATAAATCTAAACAAACTCTTCACATTCGGAGCTCCCATATGTATACTACTCCGTAGCAGTAGTAATAGAATTTTCAGAAATGGGCGGAAAGCAACGGCTGCTAGCATCGTCTGACGAAACCTCTCGGTAATTGCACAAACGCGCGATGATTACCAACACTGAATTGATGCAGATTATCATATTTAGTTCGGGAGCTTATGAAAACAATGAAGTTTGGTGCTTAAAGTAACCATTCTCATAAGATGAATGCTATGCTTTTAAGTTTGCTGGTATGTTTTGCCACCTACTGGAAATCCTCCAAATTCCATCAGAATATAGCGCTCATTTGTCAAGGAGCCGCCGCGCTGGCCCAGTGGGTATCCGGTGCTCGGCTGCTGACTTTTGGTCCCCGTCGCGACGGTCGCATTTCGATGGAGACGAAATGCTAGAGGCCCCTGTACTGTGCAATGTCACTTGCACGTTAAAGAGACCCAGGCGGTCGAAATTATGCGTAGCCTTCCACATAGTTGATACCACACAATTGACACAGTTGATAACTCGCGCATTATTTTCCATTGGCAAAAAAAAATGGTTTACTCAGCATGACGCTCGCTCTGAGCATGATGGATGTTCGACTATGCTGGTGAAGTCAGCTGCTGCGCTGGTCCCGCCTGAATTTAGGCCCAGCCACTTTTAATGCGTGCATCGCGTTGGTTGCAGTGCCATGTGAACAGATTCCAACTTTAATATTTTCGCCGATATATCTATTCATTACATTACGCGATAGCCTTACATGTTTGTCAACCTAGACAAACCTGCGATTCCTCCATCGGTGCAATGCTCCTTAATAAATGAGTATATGCGGTTGCCATTTACATGATCAGTCGCGTAAACATACTAACACAAACTGCGCGACAAGTTCTCACTAAGTGTGAATTAGGGCAACAGACCAGCACGGACTTGTCGACATCCCCGTGTAACGCAAATCCAGCACGGATATCCTCGTGACGTAAGCCAGCGCATGGGCCTCAGAAGTCTAACTGTGATGGGTGCCTTGGGTGTGGTCGCTTCGCCGTGTCTTCGGGGCATAATAAAGGCCCATGTTTGCTTTTTTTTTTCCTCAGCCTTGGTCGATAAACCACGCCGTCGCCGAAACGGTATCACTGTTTCTTCAAGCAAAACGTGGAACTGATGTCCACAGCTTCTAGAGGGTAATGTCAAATTGCAGCGCCACTGTAAGAGACGGGATCTTTATTGCACCTTGGAAAAGGCAACGCGGTCGGGACATACATGTACGTACTTTGCAGTTTATCTGCCAAGTCGCGCCCCATCAAAATGTGCGCAGTAGAGAGCACTGGTTTGGAGACCAATGGTGGACGCGAGAAAAAGAATTCATCGCCAGCGTAAACATACCGGCTGGAATCAAGAGGTTCAACCTGTATACATGTTTTACCAATGCAATGAATTGAAGCTGTTGCACGTTGCGGACTGTGCTGTGCTAGTGCGTCATATACATAACATTGCTATGTGACTGTGGGTGTCCTAACTCCAGCTCGCCCACAACTGCGCAGCACTCAGACAATCTCACAAGCGCCGACCAACGTGCAGGGTGCATCAATGTGCGCGCGCATTGAAACGCGCGAGTCGGGGTCATATGACGCGATGGTCAGCGCCGTATTGCTGCGTAGTGCCGCTAAAAATGTTGAAATGGCATGCGCGCGAAGCCTGCTCTTGCCTGGTCATCGTATACTCGGCTATTCGTTAAGCTCTACATAACCCCTGCAGCTTAGCCGCTTCCAATGCAAACGAAATAATATCTGAGGTTTCAGGTACCAAAACCACGATATGATTGAGGCACGCCGAAGTGGAGGGCTCCGGAAATTTTGATCATCTGCAGTGTTCTTTAACGTGCACTGACATCGCACATTACACGGGCCTCAACCATTTCGCCTCCATCGAAAGGCGACCGCCGCGGCCGGGATCGAACCCGCTACTTGCGGGTCAGCAGCCGAGCACCGTATAACCACTGTACCACCGCTATGGACTCAACGCAAACTGTAATTCACAGACATGTTCCTACGCGCACAATGCACTGTTATACAATAAGCGGTCGCAAATAACAGATGAGTTAATAAAAAGTAGGAAACGTGTCGAATTCAATGGAATCTCCAAGCAGACAATGCTCAGATGACGCTGAAATTTTATTGAAATATTGAGACGATGAACATTCATATGCCAGTATGGTCTTTCTGAAGTATAGGCAGCTGTAAACCAGCGACCGTTTTGTTAACATGTATTTTCCGTGTTGTTCGGCCTTTGTACTTTCGCACTGAACCAACAAGTCATAACCAGCGTTTTATTAATACGCATATTTCCCTACATTCAGCCCTGAGATGACGCAATACAGCGCGGTGCAGCGATGCTTATAATATTTTGCTTCTCTGGCTTTGCCTAAGCGCACAGGTCGTCCGAAGTGCCACGGCATCACCTCTCAGCCTTTTGTTCAACACGTGCAATCCGTGCAGCTAGAAACAAACAAAAAACAAGTCGTGCAACCTTGCACCGCGTGCTTTCTGGAGGGCGCCGATAACCTTGTGCTTGCGTCGCGCTAGGCGAAGACAGTAAGCCGAATCAGCGCGAAAGTGTTTCCTAATGCTCTTCTTTGCCCTGTTGTCTCTGCTCGAGTGCGATCTTTAGGAGCGAAGGCTTGAAATAGTATACAAGATGGCTGGCTACATGACGTTACGCAGCTGAGCGCGAAGCCCCAGTGGGGTCGATTTCTGGCCACAGCGACCTCATTTCGGCGTCTCTCATATCCTTCATCTCACTTTTGGAACATCAAAACCTCATAAAAATCAATGAATACAGCCACTGATGTTCTTTCGCAAGGTCAAAACAACAACAACAATTACATCTACAGAAAGGGCGGCCTTGTGCATCAACGTGCCTTTGCCTTACCACTGTTCACCGTGATTTATTTTAATTTTGTTTTGTTTTGTTTTTCATGCAACACATACGTAAATATAAAAGCGGTGTACTTGCCTGAAAGCGGCAGAGGGTACTCGTCTTCAATAAAATACGTGAAAATAGAGCGAGTAGTTAGAATGATGTAGGTATACGGAGTCGTATACATAAGCATCGCATGACGTATTATACGCGCAGGGCTGACGGTGATACAGAAACAAACAGTAATCGACACGCGAAGACAGTTTAGTTTACAAAATCCATGCAGTGACCTCAGACATGAAATCCAAGCGTTGTCACAGCAGTTTTTATTCTAACCACCCATGATACGGGGCGCACGTTCCGGACGTCTCACGATAGGCAATTCTAAAGGTAAGCAGAGTACAAAATTTATTTCTCCGTCAGATTTTCGTGCCGGCGAACACGGGGAATTGTGCGACAGTCACTAAGCGACTCATTTGTTATCAAATATATTCTCTAACAAGAAATTGAAAAAATGACATTCACCCGTTTGTAGCACGAAGCTGAAAGGAAATCCAAAACCAATTTCTCGGAAAGAAAATTTTTGCAGTCGATGGAGTACTTCGTCCTGGACCAGGACGAAATATTCGTGAACTGGGAAGACTTTTCTTCCCAGAAATCCGTACGGATGTGCTGTAGCTTCGTGATACCAACAGGATGTACGAAATTATTTTTTTTTTTCCTTCATAAACCTTCACCCCGTTGTGTCTTTCCGCTGAACTGATTTGCTGTATTCTCTAACAACTCAGCTATTTGCTTTAGCGCTCATATTGCGATTGTAGATTCGAAATTCCGCTGCACGTGCGTGAACTACACGGAACACCGATTGACCAACAGTACACGCAAGAGTCAGTCAACGTTCTGGCTGTAGGGAACTTGCCTTCGTCAGGACAACAGTTGCTTTCGTCCATATGAAGACGCTCGCTCCGGGTGGAGCAAGCTTCGTTTTCTATCCAACAGCTCAAGTCTCTCCTCCAAAAGCAGTTTCGCCTGGTGTAGAACGCCGATGTACTCGTAGCCAATTTCGGCGATTTGTGCTAGTCTAATGATGTCAACTAAGCGGATACACGCCTTGGGCACTAACTCATTTCATTTGACTCATTTGTATTTAACTTTCTGTTCTGTTGTTTATTTAAACAATATGCGCAGAACTTTTTAAAAGAATGTGGCCTTTTAAATAAGCTTTAAAACCGTGTCATTTCACTGTTTATTCCTTAAGACTTTGCGAGTGGCGCAGCATAGCCTCAGCCGTTTCTGCGCCATAAAAATGGAATTAACTAACAATATCGTGGAGTTAATGAGCTCATCGGTGATTACCTCGATTTCGGACGTCCGCGTCAAGAAAAAATAAATTTTGGGTTCCTTTCGTGCGTCAACTTGCAATGTTTCAGCATGAGTATGTTCTGTTGTTTTTGTTTTTTTGCCACTGATTTACGTCATTTTCACAGTTGCTGCTGAATCATTCTTAGTCGATTTCAATTGCCGGCGATTTGAAAAGCGACATCTACCTGCAGCGAACAACTCCTCCTCTTTCGATTCTGCTTAGTCATTATCGAAGTTACCCCGTCATTGTTGATCAATCTCAATTCGGCTTGGTCATTGTCAATTGCTGAGTAATTCCTAGTCATTTTTGCTTAGTCATTCTAAAAGTTGCTGAGCCACTCTTATCAATCTTGAATTATATCATTGTCAGTTGTGTAATCAATTACACTAATTAAGCTAATGAGCTTTTAATGATGACCAAGATAGAACTGACTATAATCGACCTCTCCATCTACGCTTTGATATCATATGTTTTAAGCATGTCCTACAATTATTTTCAGCTACGCCGATTCCTAATTATCTATAATTATTACTACTATTAATTACCCACTGTAATCGCAGTCTCTTGTTTGACGCCTTTCACCATAAGTTACAATGAACTTGTACCATTGCTTATTAATCTCACTACTAATAATGACTTATATGCTCCTGTTATCTATTATATCATAATCGTATACATTTATATGCTATCTGCATATGTGACAAGTCACCTTTTATATGCTCACTAACTGCTAGCAACGGCGGACAACTAAGCCATTCGCTCACATTGAGGCTTGTAACGCATTAATAGCTTATGTCCTGCCGAGAACAGCGACGGCTATGGTAATGTTGAATTGAAGTCGTAATGGTAAATTGAACTCTGCACACGCACGCACACAGCTAGGTAATAATCTGTATACTGTGGGCATTTATTATACACATCTTCTTCATCTGTACATTAGCATCATAATAATGCATTTGGTTATGCATCCTCATCTTCGTGTATCATCATCATCATCATCAGTGTGGGTTGACCGCGCCTGTTCGCTGCCGGGTCTTCGGGCCAAATAAACGTCTGCCCAACCAAGACCTCATAATACAAACGATTTTCAAAGGTATAGAGTTGGTTGCAGACTACTGTCCTCCTCTCATGAGAGCGCAGCAGCATGCTGCCCCAACGCAATGCGTTACGAAACTCCGCACGCGATTTTGGGAGTGGACGTCCTAGATTTCAACAACTTGTAGCGGCGTCCGCGCATGAGGAATTTTTGTTTTTTCGTTGGATCGGCGCCGCGTGAAGAGAGGTCGTGCCATTGTATCTTGTGACGCAGATCGCCGCAAGGTCCTTAGCACAATAGCTGTGAAAATGATCCTTTGCCCTCCATTACCTAAGGGCATGTCCTATTTGCTGCCTCGGTCTGTGATGCAAACTAAAAGCTTCGATAATGTTCGTGACCTTGAAGAATGCCGAAAGCCACCGCAACTCTGCGTTCAGTCAACGACTTCAGGGGCCCATGCGCTGACTTGCGTCGCGAGGATATCAGTGCTGGATGTGCTCTATACGCGGACGACGACAAGGCAGTAACATTCTGGTTTGGCTTCTGGCGGCGACATGTAGCAGGTATATTTGTAATCAAGCTACTCACGCTAGTTTGCAGTGTATTAAACACAGATGAACTGCTCACTGAATGTTCGGGGCAGTGCTTCCTACGCTGTCAATCTCCCGTTCCCACTAAAGTGAGCTATGTGTTGTGGGGTCTGACGACATCGCCGCTCTCAGCGCACACGGAGAAAGTCTCGCGGTCGGGCAACAACACGTGTACGTTTATTAACCTCTTTTACATAAGACGCGCTCGCCTGCCGAGTCTAATACACAACTAGGACCACGTTAAGTAAGCTTACACAATGACAATGTAATACACAGAAAACATAACAGACACAAGACAACATAAGACATACAATGCGCCGCGAATGCGGCGTCACCGATGTTCGACTCACCACGAGGGACCCGCGGGAAACGAGCCACGGTATCGTTCCCCACGGACCCACCGCGGGAGAAGTCCATCCACGCACGTGCGCTACCAAACCCCAAAGAGGACTCCTTGCTGTTTCCTGCACGCCGGCCTAACCTCTGTGCGGCGGCGCTGTCCGCGCCACCGCGTTAACCCTAACGCGCGCGAGCACAGTGCCACATTTCTCTCGGCGGCCGTTTAACCTAACTGCGGCAGACGACGAATAGAAACAGCGCTAGACACGGGACGAGAAGAGGACACATACACGGCGCTGATGCGACCTATCCGCGAGGCGCGCGTGCGCCATGTGGCGCAAACGGCCTTACGGGGGGTGATAGCACCCCCACAGTGTATTCACTTACGACAGTAATATTTCAAACACACACACACGCGCGCGCGCACGCACGCGCACGCGCAGGTGCAACAAATTGCAATGTAATTCCTATGTAATTTGATGTATTCAAGTAATAACCTTGTATTTTGCGAGAATGTTGAAAAAAGTGCAAAATGGTTCAAGTGCATCTTACAAGCGCCAGTGTATAGTAATTATGGTGGCACTGAAACTTCCCAGTCAGCCTCCCACTTACGATTGATGTCTCTGCAAGTGGTTTTCTATCGAGGGCACGGTTCTAACCCCTCAGCACTTCATTTTGACTACGCTTGTTTCTATTTCTTTTTCTAGCAGCCCAAAATTTTTAAATTGTACCTATTTAATCATCGTGGCGATATTGTTGTAATGCGAGTTTCCGGATTGGCAGCCTCTGGATACCACTTAGCTTGCACAATTTAAAGCGTACTTATAAACAATACAAGCGATGCTCAGGCGAAATTGACGATTTTCGCTTACAGAGGGCTTTAAAACGTGAAATATTTGTTCGCGTAGCTCTTTTCAAGAGCCTCATCAATGAAAATCTCTTCGCTCGGTTAGATCCCATTGAGGACGGCCGCAAATGAACGAAACTTCGTCGACTTGGCCCAAAATTATTCAAATTACTTTGTATCTAGAGGTCGCCGCCAATGCGGAGTCTCGAATAGCCATAATATCGTCCCGATGGTTTATTTAAGTAATTTTTAAAATGTCGGGCATCTTTTAAAAAAAAGAAACACCCGGGTATATTTGTCTGCCAAATGAAACCGGAGAATGCACACATATCGTTCGAGAGTGACATCGTTCTTACCGTGCTGCTCACCCGACGGTCGAGGGATCGAATCCCGGCCTCGGCGGCCGCATTTCCGTGGAGGCAAAGCGCCAGAGGCCCGTGTGCTGAGATTCAAGTGCACGTTAAAGAATCCCAGGTGGTCGATATTTCCGGTGCCCTCCACTACGGCGTCTCTCATAAACACACAGTGGTTTTGGGACGTAAAACTCCAACAATTACTATTATTCTTACATCCATGACCGGGCAGCCCACCTTCTAACCAAGGGCTCCGAGCCCATAGATTAAGCAAATCTTAAGCAGCTTATTTCTAGCAGCTGCGCTCTAGCGCGGCTGCTAGAATAATACATTTCATTTTTAGTTGACATGAAATAAATCTGTTTTGTTTTTTGTTTTTCCTTTTTTTCGCACAACTTTGCTGGTGACGCGGCGATCAGGCTGCTGCTGCGGTTTGTGGACTCTCTGGTGCTCTACAAGACTCGCGGCAAGCAGGACCAGGCTGCTCTGCTCAAGCGCCAGGACGCCATCACCTTCACCAACGTAATGTGGGTGGCGACGCTCAGCTGCTTCCCGCAGGCGGTATTCCAGGCAACGCAGCTCTTCCAGGCGTCCTTGAATGAACAGGCCTACACCGCTGGCTGTAAGTACAGTACACGTGTACTTCTCCCTGCAGACCATTCACTGTCGCGTAACTTGAGAATATTAAGCTTACATCACTGAAAAGAGGTGCAAAATTCTATTACACTGCGCCAGTTTATTGTGTCCCGCAGGAACTAAATAATTCCCGATTTTCATAATTAGGTTAATTGGGACCTAAATTAAAATGGCTAAAGGCTCGTTTTATCTCGTTTTTATCTCTCGATTTCCTGAGACAACCAAGAGTGAGGCCAATTTCTTCGCGGACGAAACCCATGTTAATGCGTGTACCGTATAGACTTGGGGTGTGCAGGTTATACAGCATTTATGCTGTATAACCTGCACATAACCTGTATTACCTGTATTACCTGCACACCCCAAGTATAGACTTGGGGTGTGCAGGTAATACAGCATTTATGTGAAATTGCTCATTGACGTACTCTTAAACAAAAAAGTATTAACGCGACAGCGTTAACGAGCTCGTGTCGCAGAAATTTCGGTGTCGTTGGTTGTGAGCGAAACATTGGCGTTGTCCGTGAGCGAAAATCCGAGATGCGTGCAAATAAATAAATAATAAAAGATATTCGGTCCTAGTGAAAATCGCACACAGGCCTTCTGCGCCGCCAGCAGGTGTTCTACCAATGGCCACGCCAGTGCTTAAAATTGCTTCGTAAAAAAAAAAACAAACGCCGTAAGCATGTCATATACTGGGAGGAGTATCCTTAACGCATGTACTACTGCATGGCAGAATCCTGGATTCGCTCCAGGCGTCAAAACATGCGAATTGCGCGACGAGCGGGTGGTTTGAAGCTGCCCACCCATTACAAAGTGTGCAGCTGCGCAGGTACGCGTGGCACCCTACTGACGCGTAGTGGGCACTTCGCCGATTTGCAAAAGGAAGAATAACGGTGTAGTGGGCACTTCGCAACTCCACTCGCAGTACGCATTCTAGAATAGATTGAAACGGCCACTGTTACGCGCACAAACGTTCCTTTCCTTGCGGCACGGTTGAAGGCGATGCGCACGGGGCCCGATTACGCTATCGCGTTCCACTCGCGAAGGCGAAGCTCAAGCGCCCTCCAAGTTTTTTCACCAACAGCGCAGGAAGTTTGTTCGTTCTCCTGAAATAACTGAACGTCTCATGAAGTTGACGTTTTCAAAGACGAAAGGGGTGAAGCCTGGTCAGTGGGGCCTTCGACTTAGGGTCCTCCCCCTCCCCCCCCACACACACGCCATAGAATAAGTTATAATAAAGTTTTCATTTCTGTCCTCTTCTGACTGCCACCTAAACAGAAATTAACTACTGAAAGAGGGAAGGGATAACTGCCGTTAATGCGGATACGAAGCTAAATTCGTGAATAAATTACAGCCTTTAGTTAACAATATATATACTTCATCCAATGTTCTAAAGCGTGATACGAGATACTGTTTTTCGGTGTTGCGAAGGAACTCATAATATATGATACACCGAGTTCACAACTGGTGAAAGTTCGAGCCATGTTAAGCGTAATGTCAGTCGAAACATTAAGTTTCGTGCCTTAATATCGAGCTTTTCGAATAATTACTGAACGCTTGTTTTCTTCATTTTTATGCGTTATACGAGGCGATGGCGTTGTCCTGGATCCACTGCCTTGTTCGTGTTTTGTGCAAGAATACGTGGTATTTTATGAATGACATGCATACACAGGTGATTCAGAGGACTGGTGAAACAGCTTCGCCAGATTGGTTTATGATTCTTAATGGTCGCACGTGCGTCGTGTGGTATGCAGACAGGACAATATTAAGGGACATGGCATAGACGCCGTGAACAATAACATCGGTCACATCAACATAATCATACACCCTATATGAGAAACAGGACATTGCGCTTGCCTGATCACAAATTCTAGAGTCAACCACTCACGAAAATCAAAATTATAAAGTTTTTTATTGCATACCAACTTTATCAGCTAGATTTATAAAGCTATTTTTTGCAAAGCAGATGGTATACTTATACGCAGGTATCCTTAACCCTGCGGGTTGCTTCACCTGCATGACTGTAAAGAACACTGCTGGCATTAATATTTGATGGCGGGGACGGGCGGGTGGGGGGGGGGGGGGGGTATTCACATGTAAATGCTAACATGCACATAAAGGTGACGTTTGTGGAACTAAGCAGCTAAAGCGCCTGCGCTGGTGGTTCCCCGTGGAGTCGTTATAGACTGCACTGATAATACGCAAAGTCACGCGCTCCACTGGCCATAACCGTAATCATCGTATACTGTGGTCCGGTCCCGGCTTCGAACACGTGTAGAAGCGTGCACATGCTTGATGTGAATGCCCAGTGAAGATGATCGGCGCGCATCGGTCACACAGCAAATATAGTTTTCCAGCAACCTGTCGCACATGATTTTCCCCGCCAATTTATGCCGCAACGCTTTAAATGAAGGAAACACGAAGAGACAGGGGAAGGGCCGGAGAGCTTAACCAGAGCTTGTGCAAAGTAGGAACTCTTTTCGCTCGGTGCTGTTCTTTTATCACCCGTCATTCATGGGAGGTCGTGGCTGCAGTGATAACGCCACGCAGGGTGTGTTCGGATAAGAACAGCCAAGGAGGGTTCCCGACTTCTCACTTTATTTTTCCTCCCCTTGTGATACGGATAACCTCAACGAGGACAACGCGGATTGGGGACGAATATACAGTATACGCGAAGAACGAAAATCCTGCGCTAATGTCGTTCTTGTGTAGGTCTTGGTGTAGTTCTAACTCATGCGCTTAATGCACCTTCACTACAGTGAAACCCGAGGAAGTGCGTTGCACGGGCAATCCAGCGATTCCCCTGGCGCTTGCCACCGCCTCGTCAATCGTGCGCTAGCCCATGCGGTGGCGCCCTCTCTTGCGTGTCAGAAGCGTTTTTCGCGATTTTAGGTAAATTATTGCGATTAATTCTTAGCTATTTCTGTAGTTCATATTATTTTAAACATTGTTAGCTTATTTCTCACTAGTTTTGAGCATTGTTAGCCTTGTTTTAGGGCTGTATTGACCACTGTGTGACCATGCGACATAAGACAGTGGATGGACGACAAGCCGGGCACCTAAAGAGCTACGCACTTAATAAACAGGTCATGCAGCGTGGTACAGGTAAAAAAAATACGTTGCAAAAATAACAAGGATCAATTCAAGGTTCAGCGCTTTTGGTTAGTATAACAGCATGAATACATCACAAAAGTAATACAACAAAGCACAGAAACAATAACGTGAAAGTGACCCATTATAAGGTAATGCAACAACTGCAGCAGCGTGCGCATTTGGGCTGCTTAGCTCATGAATTGCTGGGAAACTTGACAGCGCAAGCAACAAGCCAGAGGAAGGGGACGTTCGACAGCTTTCACTAAAGGCGCAACGCGCCGCAACCACTGGTACGCGTGCGCACGTATACCTACTAGTACCTACGCGTCAGATGCGCCCGTTTTGCCACCGGCAGCGCGGCGTGCGCGTTTTTCTGCTCGTCTGACCGGGCCTTAAAATGGCCCTGCAACACTTTTTCAGCATGGTCAGAAAACGCTGCCCATCGATAGTCGAGTCTCCCGAGAACACGCGAGACAAACATTATAGCGCAGCACGCGGCCTGGGATTTACAATAAATTCGCAAACAGCTAAAAAGCGCTTACTCTTCTCTCGACAAAAATTATGCTTATGGCGTCACTGCCACTGGCCACGCCGTTGGCTGATTTGAACATGGCGCGCTCGGTAGTTACTGCGGCCGCCGCGGGAGGCCGTCACTTGTCCGCGCGGGCGCACGCGCGCGCGATCGCACTAAGTACGCCACGCGTTTGAAAAAAAATGAAAAAGTGCTCAAGGTCACAAGGCGCGAGTGATGTACCTTCTTCCCCCGTGCGACACCTCCCTGCTTAGCTTCCAGCGCTTTCGTCAGGACGAGAGAAGAGAGAAAGCAATTACAGTGTGCGACAAATCTTTGTAACTCCGCTCGTACTGGACGGATTCTAAAAATTTTTGCGGCGGTCGATTCGTGAGGAAATAAGCTCTTTTAAAGGCCAACTCCGGCGATTTTTTGGCCATGTCAAAGTAATGGTGCTTTTATGTTCCTGAGACGCTCCTGTTACGGGCCCGATAGCAGAAATACTCGGCAAATTGGAGAATAATTTTAAATAAGCAAAAAAGCGCAACACCGAAACCGAAACCCAACCGAGTGTACTGTCTATGTATGATGTAGACGTTGTTACGAACAAACCGGAAGTCGTGCAAGGCATGCCGGTCACGCCGGCGCGGAGTATGAAAACTGTGACAGCCGGGACGAGCAGGCGCACAGTGGAGAGGTGAGCACGCCGCGACTGACAGTGTCTCGGCCAGCACAGCAGACGCTCTCTGTAGCGGCCGAAGTTAGCGGTGCCCTCGGCTGCGTCACTTCCACCGCCTTCCCAATACTGACGTCACAGACGCAATGTTGCCAATAATTGTGGGAAGCCAGGAGGGCGTTTGCAGACAATCTTTAAAATTCATTTGCAAACAATCTGCGCATGTCTCAAGCCTGTAATTTGGCATAAATGACTGAAACGTGCAAAGGAACATACCCAACGAAATTCATTGAGATCCATCGACCTCGAAAAATCGCCGGAGTTGGCCTTTAATGAAGCCATTCCACGGCTAGTTGAAAATGTGTTGCAGGGCCTCTTTAACGAACAACGTTCCTAAGCCTGCGTCAGCCGGGATGCCTGTGGGGGTGTTACAGGGCCTGTACTTGTTACAAATTAACCTTGCAGCTTTCATGTGCACTTTTTCTAGTTTTGATATGTTAGTTGGTGGGGCCCGAACCCACAACCTTCGAATTACGCTGGCTAACACTCCCAGGGATTACACGCACAGAAGCACCCAACAAAGTGGACGGGCGAACGCCCTGCCGTCGTAGCACAATTAGTAGAGCATCGGACGCATAATTCGAAGGTTGTGGGTTCGGGCCCCACCGACTGAAAGGATTTTTTCGTCCACTTTAATGTCTTTCAATTTATGTCGTAATCAGTACACTGCAGTTAAAGAACAACAAATGACGTCTCCTATGCTTTCCTTGATTGGTTTAATTTGGTTGTCTAAAGGAAACGAGCCCCTCGAACAATTCCCCTCCTTTCGTTCTACACTGTATACGTATCAATCTTGGTGGAAAATATACTGTACTTCATGCTCCCCTTGCTTTCGTTGGGAGCATATACAGTAACACTACATAGTTACACTATAATCTTACTCAGGCTGCGCCTGGTGTGCCGCCATACACTGGGGGAGAGCTACAGGGAAGAAGAAAAAAAGTTGATAAGTGATGCGCGCACGCACTCACACGCACATACGTACTATTTCTTAGCGGAAAAAGAGCACATGATCACACACACCAAGAGTTTTCAGCATTTCTGAAGGCAGCGGTCGCAGCACATGGTCCAATAGTCCTTAGAAGTTCCAGCAGGGCTCTAGTGAATTTGTATGGTCCCATCATATTTTCTTCTGTGATTAGTATAACGGTGAAATCGGCTCAGGGCAGCCCACAAAGAATGCCTTTGGTCGCGCAAAAAATAAAGGCTGTGGAAGATGATGCAACTGCTCCTTGTGTAACTCTACGCGGCAACATTGTCGCTTGTGTCTGGACAGGTGTGGAAGCTCGAGCGAGTTTACGGATCATTTCGATGCTGTTCATAGCGCACACAATTTAGAGGATATAGGAAAC
Organism: Rhipicephalus sanguineus; assembly: GCF_013339695.2. Taxonomy (NCBI): domain Eukaryota; kingdom Metazoa; phylum Arthropoda; class Arachnida; order Ixodida; family Ixodidae; genus Rhipicephalus; species Rhipicephalus sanguineus. The sequence goes on along the minus strand of NC_051176.1, from coordinate 110,679,497 downwards.
GGGCGCCATCCCACTCTCAGCCGGGTCCCTTCCTCGGATATGTGTGCGCAATGAACAGCACCGAATGGTGTATGTACACCGCGTTTGCGAACGCCTGTTGCTTCGACGCATGCATCGTGCGCACGACTATCGCTGTTGCGACGAGACCATGCGTTATTTTGCGCTCCACTGCGCGCTAAACCAACCTGTCACTTTCCACGCTATTGCAGCGTTCTCGTGGCTGCAGGCCGCCAACCTGACCAGCGCCGTGCTGCTGACCTGTTTGGCCTGCCTCAAGTTCAACAACCGGCACGCGCAAGTCGTCTTCACCTGGCCCTCGCCCCAGTCGCTGCTCCTGGCGGGCGCAGAGAACGTCGCCTGGCTGCCGCTCATCGGCTCCCGCGTGCTCGCCTTTGCCATACTCATTGCCAAGGCGCTCGAGCCGACGCACGTCTTCGCAATATTCTTCGCCCTCAGCCTGCACTTCGAGTTCCGCCGCGACCGCGCCTCGCCGACCAACCAACCACGCAGCTTCCTATTCACGGTGGCTGCGAACGTGGCTCGGGCCACGGTGGGCATGTTCTTCAAGTTGCGCAACTGGCAGGAGCCGCTGGCCGCCAAGCCTTACATTGTGCTCATCATCATGCTCATTGTGCAGAGCTTCGGCTGCATCTTCCTTCCTTTCTTGCAGCAGTACGGCTTGTCTATGAACATGGACGTGTTTCGCGCTTATTACGGGGCGCCCGTGTTCGTGGCCTGCATCGCGTTCCACTACGCGTTGCTGGTTGTGGGCGCCGCAGGCATAGTCGCTTGGTTCAAGCTGGAGCGAGCGAGTTCGTCAGGTTATGGAGCGCTATGAGTGCCGTTGCTGTTCTTTCATTTTTTTTTTTTTTCAGTAGACGTTGACAGCGTTGATGTCGCCGGCAGACCTATAGCACCGCGAAAATTGTGGCTTGTATAGCATGCGGCATATTCTGGTCGCCCGTAATGTCTACTTTATTTGCGTCAATTATACGTACGGTGCGATTTTGCCTATTTGTTGTCGCAGTATTCCAATTACTGTACCATACTAACTCTCGCAGGTGAGCTTCGTGGATCTACTATGAGTATGAGCTCCTTTGCAGTTATTTTGTTTACAATCAGCCAGTCATGATGTAACTTAAGTGGCTTAGAGAGTTTGTTTTCCACATAATAAAAATAATGCACTTTGTTTAAGACCAGTTCTCGCTACGAACGACCTGAACTGACGTAATGGATGCCAGACTGCAATACTCGTTCGAAGGGCTACGAGACCCCGTAAAATAAAACAACGAACGGGACTACTACTTTATCCACGGATGAGAGTTTCTAAAGCGCTGTTTTGTGACCTTTCGAAGGGACTTTTTTTTTTTTTTTCACACAGCGTACCACACTTGAAAGCAACTCGTACAGCTTTTATCAGAACACCCATCTTTGTGTCAGCAAGTGTATTAACTAGAAGCACCTTTAAGCATACAAGCGCTTTCAAGAATAAAGAAACGTTTGCACTGTCGCGCAAAGCTAGAGCAACGACGAAGCTGGTCAATCCGAGGGCGCAAAAAAAAAAATGCCCATCTCAGAGGTCATTATTTAGCTATAGGTAAAATTACACGGCCCAAAAAGCAAAGAAATAGCCAAGTTCGGGCCTAGCAAAACCTAGCAGCAGCCAAGTCTAGACCCAGCTAACCCAGCAAAACCTAGCAAAATCCATTTCTCATCTTCCTCTTCACACGGGCGTCGTCATAGCAACTGGACATTGTTCTCCTCTCCCGTGCCACCTCTCTCCGTCTGTCGGGGAGAAGCCGCGAGCCGGCAACGAGCCGGCCGGCGCGCGCGCCTCGATAAAGCCACTTTCATCACGTGATTCTGCGCCTCTGCTTGCCGAGCAGAGGCGCGGACGGGCGGGACGGCGCCGCCGCGGCATGCTTCCCGCCAGTGCGCACGTACACAGCTGTGGCGGTTGCTATGGCAACGGCTCGGCGGTGGCTGCTCATCGGTGCGGCGGCGGCTTTGTTAACGGACGTCTTACCGCCAGCTTCAACAGCTTCGCTGTTAAAAGTATTATATCAATGTGACCGCGACCCACACTTGTGCCAGCACAACCTGTCGGTGCTGTTGGCGGAACAATTTTCCGGTGAGGTGCAACTCTCCTGTTTGCAAAACGTCAAAAGGTTATCCCGCTGCTGATGAAGTCAGATGCGCCGATTCGAGTGAGAAAACACCAACGTCTCGCTCTCTAAATATAATGGGCCGCTGCCGAAGCAGTTCTCCATTGCCCTCATTGATAAACTGTATCTCTTTCTTTCATTTCTTACCTTTCTCTCTCTCCTTCCCCAGTGCAGGGTAGCAAACTGGATATTTATCTTCCAGTTAACCTCTCTACCTTTCGCTTAGCCTTTATAGCTCTTGATCTATATATATATATATATATATATATATATATATGTCCCCGTGTGCCTGCGCAAATATTTCAATATGAATGTGTTCCAATTAGGCCGAATCGCAGTTCTGAGTCATACACAGCTTTGTATGATTGCAGTACCGCTTTGAGACGTCAGTGCTCCTAATCAGAAGTGCGCGTGTGTAATTACTCCACACACGCGCAGGGCAAAATGTGTTATGACTAGAGACCGGATTTTAGGCAAATGCTTATTTTGTTCCTTGCGCTCCTATCGCACCAATTTGATACATGAGCATGAATTAGAGGTTAAGAATTGTTTTTATAGTGTCTATAAATGCCTATTTTCGAAATTGGTGCTTGTATGAACGCTATTTAACCTCAAGTTTCGCTCCCGAGTGCTGTTTGAGACCGTTATTCATGTTACCGCGTAAGATTGACTGTTGGGAACTATGGGGTTCAATAGTCCTTTAGTTCAACCAGTGTTGTAGGCGTTACTGAAAAAAAGTAACTAAATACGTTACTCGTTACACTACAAAAAAAGTAACGCGTTACCGCCCTACGTTACCTACAAAAAAATGTAACGCGTTACCGTTACCGTTACCGAAAAAAAGTAACGGACGTTACCTCTGCCGTTACTCCGCAATCATAAATTTTAATCGATGTGTCTTTGCTGCACGAACCCACAATAACAATAATTTAAATCTGAAATTTATGTTTCACACAAAACTTCTAACCCAAACAACGAATATACCCAAAATGCTGATTTAACGAGTATTAATTGCACAAATGTACCGGACCTTAGCAATTGCCTTTAGAGTTACGTGTGATGGCTTCCGACTCTAACACATGGTGAAGCCATTTTTCTCAATGTGACATTACACAGAACATGAGATTAAATCATCAACGCTATTCGCAAAGAAAGCATCAATGAAATCTTAAGAAATTTACAATGATTTTGATGGTGTGCTTCTGCTAGCAAGATTGATGCGCGAATTTCGTAGTAGTAAAGAAATGCTTAAATGGGTTAGTCACGTAAAAAAATATCTGTGCACAAACATTTTTTCTTCACTTTAACCTGTATAATTACCGAAAAAATTGCGAGCGTTTATGTGAGGGAGTTAAAGATCAGCCTTACTCGCTCAAGAGTTCAATAACCAGAAACTTAGCTGCAGTTGCAGATAGAAAAAGCAAAACTTATTTTTAAAACAAAGTTGATAAGCCTTATCAACTTTGTAGCTACTATAAAATGTCGCATATTTAGACATTTTTCAAAAACAGTTTCCTTAGCTCTACAAGTTTCAAACAATGTTACGTTACTCTTTGTTGCGCATACATTTCATGCACAAAATATCTTCTTTGTAACGGTAATATTTGTGTTTTACAACGTCGTGAACTTTCGAGAACGACAGGCATTGAAATTGGTCCCTCCGGATTGAATATGTTTGATATTTTTTCCCTCGTAAATTATACAGTGAATAAGTAAATTAAGTTCCTTTTCGGGCTACTGGCATGGGACATGAATGTAAAATACTCAATCAAATCTAAAATATTTATTTTCGGATCCGTGTCGATCTCTCGTTGAATCACCCGTTTGCAATAACCACGATTTGTGCACTAACTGTGGTAATGTCTGCTGTGTAGCTACCTGTAACCATGGTTAGCCGTAACCGTGGTTAGCTTAACCGCGGTTAAGGGTGTTCGTGTGACAGCGGTGTTAAGGTAGTGAGTAAAAAAAAAAAGACTTTTTTTTGCGTCACAAGAAAAAGTTCTACGTTTCGCGTCCCGCTCGCATTCTTTTTCGGGGTTTTCTTCCAGCCGGGGGTCACGCCAATCCTCCACAATAAGGCAGACTCTCGATCGGCAGCGCACCTGTAGACCGGTTGACGTTACCGGCTGTCGACTGGATCGGCCAGAATTCCACAGAAAGCCGCTTAAGTCGACGACGCGGGAGTTGTCGAATTCGATGCGGTGGTCGTTTACCATGCTATGCTCGGCGAGTGTACTCCTTTGTCACGCGAACTTGCGGACATCGTTTTTATGTTGTCGCAGCCTTTCGGGGGAGTTCTTTGTTTCCCCCACGTACAAAATTTCACGATCAGCACGTGGCATGGAGTAAACCAGCCCTTGCGCTTTCTCTTCGGACGGCCTGTCCTTTGGACACGAAAAGTCGCAGGTGCCAGCAATCCACCTGCTAAAATCCACTTCCACGAGAAGCATGTCCGTACAGTTTCTCATGGCGAATTATGCGGCTTTCATCAAGCTGTGTGTGGCGATGGCCCAAACCTCCACACAAGGAATCGGCGCGTCTTAAGAAATTGGTCTCCACAATTTCCACACACAAAAAAAAAGTGATTCCGCCCGCGCTTTCTTGGTCAATGCCTAGCAGGCCGACAGCAGTCCGACGCTGCGACAAAAGAATTTGTCGGGGCGAGCTCTGAGAAGACGGCACCCCCAGAATGAAAAAGTAACGAGTAACGTGACACCACACGTTACCGAAAAATGTTAACGGAAGTACGTTACCCGTTACAGCTTCTAAATTGTAACGAGTACGTTACTAAGTTACCGAAAAAAGTAACGCGTTACCGGTAACGCCGTTACTTGTAACGCGTTACCGCCAACACTGAGTTCAACCAACCAACAACCGCTAGCAGCAGTGAAGGGGGACATGCCGGCGAGCATTCGCCGCCGCGCTGACATGGCCCGAGTGATTGGCGAATACGAAACCGCGGAGAGCCCTCAGCGGAAAGGAGAGTGAACAGCGAAAAAAGAAAAAAAAATGTGATGTGCACGCAGCTTTTGTTTGGTTCGTGATTTACTTTTTAATGTGTTCACTGCAGTAGCGTAGCAAGACATCTTTTTCAGGGGGACGGGGGGGGGGGGGGGGGGAACAACCATATTTTATATATGTTCGTGTATGCGTTTGTATGTGTGCGTATATACACAGGCAAAACTGAAAAGTTTCGGGGGAGAGCGGAGGTTGACCCCCCCCCCCCCCCCCCCCCCCCGTTTGGCTATGCCAGCGGTTCACTGCGAGGGGAGAAATTAGCTCTACGCAATTCTACCCGGCCAATAGGAGGAATCCCTCCCTTCTGGTCTTTTAGCAATCTGGCTGTCTGCTCCAGCTCTGCACTTCTCAATCATGCCGGAAAGACACTCAGGAGTGTTCGACAGTGGACGCTTGACTCACTCTGCAGAACACGGGAGTGCGGACCGTGCGAGTGCGGACCGTGCGGAACAAAGCACGTTATGTTCAAATATTGGCGCCTTTGTGCCATCTTAAGCAATAACGTTTCTGTTTTCCTGTGGTAGATAGAAGTCGCGCACGTCTTCGTTTGAAATTATTTGCATTTATGTGAAAAACTGAGCGCACGCGCTTGTATGAAATGGGGGAGGGAGAGGAGAGAGTGGGTTTACAGGCTGCAGCGCGGGGCGAGGAGAGGAGAGAAGGCGACCGAACGCCTGCGTAAAGAAGAGTGGGAGAGAGAATAGGCGCATGCGCAGTGGAGCGCGGACGCCACCGGATCAAGCTCGCTCATAAGATGCTTCGCATCTAAAAATCCTTCAAGTGTCTACGCCCTCCCTTTTTTCCCATCTCGTTATCTTTAGCAACAAACGTCACCCGCTTGACAAAGGAGAACACACAACCAGCAAGGCCGACCATCCACCCTTGTCTGATGTTTTTTTTTATTATTAATAAAACAACTTTGTACAATATGTCACACGGTCATTTATTGAAAGGGGCACAATAAGTCACCATGCAACTTCACCAGCCCGCGAAACTTGCCGCACTTGTCAATCGTTCCGCGTTTGGTTCATCTACAACTAAACTTTTTTAGCTCTTACCTCATCCGACTACAAGCGTGCACGGATGTGCACATTCCATAGCCTCGCAAATATATCAGCTATTACAATCTCGGCAACACACATTCGTTGTTTCTACGAAGCATCTTGCCTGACACTCGGGTAAGAAAGCGCTGTTGCTCGACACTATATGCATATACTTCGTATACCGGGTGTCCCAGTGAACATTAAAAAACAAAAACAAAAAACATTCGCTTTATGAAAGTTCTACTTGCTGTATATTAGTGGTAGTCGTGTGTACATACCTGTAAATTTTTTTTTGTTACTAAGCATTAACCTTAATTAGCCAACTTTTTTTAGTCTTCCTCGAATCGGTAAAATATTACGTTGAAGTTGTAGGCCGCCTCAAATAACTCCAGAATCAAGCATTTGTTTTGTGCTGAGATTTTCCTGGTTGTTTTTTTTTTCGAGGAAAAAAAAACAGAGTGCGAAGCACGTCATATATGAAATAGACGCGCGCTCGCGCGCCGCTATACTCTAGCGCTTCCAAGCGTTGATTGTTTGATACAAGACTGCGTTCGTTCATTGTACGGGGCTTTACGCTACTTGATGGACGCGCACCAAAACACGCCGTTGACGTGTCCATCATCGAGCGTGAAGCCCTTTACAATTCGGCGATGAACGAACGCAGCCGCGGGTATCAATCAAAGAACGTATCAGTCAAAGAACGCTTGGAAGCGTGCTTGGAAGCGTTCTTTGATTGAAATAGCGTTTTCTTTGAAATAGCGGCACGCGAGCGCTCGTGTATGTCATATTTGGCGTGTTTCGCGCGCTTTTGTATTTTCTCGGAAAAAACAACCAGGCAGGTTTCAGCTCAAAATAAATGCTTGATTCTGGGGTTACTTGAGACGGCCTACAACTCAAGTTGATATTTTGCCGATTCGAGCAAGAATAGAGAAGTCGGCCAATTAAAGTTAATTCATTAGTGCTTAGTAATGAAAAAAAATACAGGTTGCATGTACACACGACTACCACGAATATATAGCAGGTAGAACTTTCCTAGAGCGCATGATATTTTTTTTAAAAACCTTGGTCCGAGTTAGCTGACACCTGGTATATGTGTTACACCCGAGCTGCTAAGCAAAGCAATGTTATTAGCATTGTGCGTCATCATCCCCCCCCCCCCCCCTCCCCCCATCTTCCATGCGTAGAAAGCGAGCAAGGATATAGCTTTCCAGTGTGCAACCTTTACCAATGGTGCTGCACGGTCATAGACTTTTGCTGTCATTCGTACAGAATCCACATGTCCCCGCATATATTCTGTTAACTCGCTCTATATGTGTGTAGGGCAAATGTTTCGCTGCATTTACGGTGCCCAGCTCGGACAGCGTATTTCTGATGCAGTGTTGAAATCATCGGCAACCAAAGTATGCAGCTTCCGGAACCTAAAAATGTGCCAAGTTGTCTACAGCAGGGAGATGACTAATAAATATGGTCCTTCTCCATAATGCCACCTACTCCTCAGTTTTGTGGTAAGACTACAAGATAGAAATAAGGAGCGTGTACGTTTGCGTCACCGTGGTGGGAATGATGGCTATGTGAAGTTTCCTATATATAGTTTGTAGGTATATTGTAAAGGCACTCACTACGGCGAGTGGGCCTGCCACTTTGACAATTGCGCTATAGTCACGGGACACCCGTTATCATATGCACGTGCGGCGACTTAACCGGCGACGCAGCATTTCGTTAGGCTTGAGTGGTCCGCCCGTGGCTGCACGGTTCTGCCGCCGTCGCAACATTTAGGCGTCGTTACTCTGCTCGTATCACTTGGGTGCACGCAACATAAGGTTCGGTGGCCGCACATGTACGGTGATTGTTGTCCCGTCACTACATGGTGCAGTCGTCCAAATGACGCGCCCCCTCACTTTCGTCAGTTCCTATTCTAAAACCCCTGTTCTCTCTGGGGAGCCTACATGACCGTTTGTCAGTAAAGTATAGGCTCCTTAAACCTCTTAGTCACGTGACACAACGTCAGGTGACGCTTGCAGCATTTGTCTAACCTGCGAACGTCACGTCACCTTCGTCTAACCTAATTCCGTTTACGGGATGCGACTGCTGAATATGCGCGCGGTGAAAATGATGGATTTCGACAGCCTCGTAGTTTTGACGTTCTTTACGAGCATTGCACACCTAAAGTGACGCTGTGAGGCAAGCACAGTATCGTAAATGTGCGCGACGATTAATTTAGGTTCATTCGAACCTCGTTATAACAAAGCAGCATGCGGACTATAGTTCGTTATGTCCGATATTCGTTGTAACAGTAGAGATAGAAACCGGCACTAACAAATCGTCACTCTGGCTCGCGCGAGAATCTTAGATACAAAAACAAATTATCCTAGGCTTCAAACTCACTGTAAACGAGGTCGTCCTTACCTGTCTCCCCGTGGCATTTGGAACTAAGCAAACCGGAACATTACAAGGTGAAATTACAACAGAACAGGTTTTTTTTTTACAAAAGAGGCCTAACTTCACATTTACATGAAGAAGGATGTGACCATGTCTTTAACCAAATGTGGTCGTGAATTGTCCTTCAATAATTATCTTGATTTTTATGCGACCTTTCGTGTTTTGAGCCATGCACGAACCAAATATTTCTTCGTTACAGCCGATATCACGGCGGCGCTCGCGTTTTCGGTTTCATTATAAAAATAACCAATAAACCACTAATTCGCTATATCAGTGTTCGTTATAACGGGGTTCAGCTGTATAAAAATTTGTTCGCGCGCGAGCGTTTCCTCTTCGTACACCCGTGAACGGTATAATAGCGTGCTCGACGGTCGATTCCGTGTTGTGAAATGCGGCCAGGGTCATGAGCAGATTCACGCTCGACCAGATTCTTTTGCATTTATGCAGAAAAGCGAGGGAATGTGTTGAGCGACACTCAACATTTGCAAGCGGCCTGTTTCGCGAAGCAAGCGTGCCCTTCCTTCACCCTATGGTCCCTAACCACACAGTCATCTCTACATCCGTCATGTCGAGCTGCCGCAGCGCCATTTATAAGTGCTGAAAAGTGCGAATTATCACTCCCTCTTCTCACAACCAGCAACGTTATTACGAGTGCCTGCAAAGGCTGTCGCGTGCGACGCGAGACACGAAACGGGCTGTTGCATCAATGGCTGTCCTCTGTTATCTCTTCGTAATAGTGTTGACAAACATACAAGCCGTGTTGTACACGTTCCTCTAAAACAGGAACGAAAGCTCGTTCCTTTCCAAACTAAAAACTATAGTTCCCATAACAAGTTCCTTTAATGGGACAGGAACGCATTCCAGCTACATTTTGAAAATTGGAACGTGTCGTTACTTTACCGTTACATTTCATTCGTTATATTAAAATATAGTGACTGGGACGAAATAAAATACTGAGGCGAAATAAAGTGAGCAAATTAAAAGTCACATTGAACTACGCGTATTATACGAATTTTAATGTCGCTGGGAGCATATTATGCGGAGATAAAAAAGAGCCCAATGAAAAGCACGTAGACGAACTTTTTCAGGGAGCACCGGGCGTACCCCACACATGTCTAACTGCCACAGTGGTGCTAGTATACATATTGCAAGTGAAACCACAGGCCGGCAAAATCACTCATGAGTGGACTCACTCGGACTCACTGAGACTTAGATCGAGTCGTAAGTCTGAGTTTGAGTTAGTGCGGTTGAGGAACTTTTCGGTGAGCCTGAGTCCGAGTGAGTCCGGTCGAGAAAAAACTTGGAGGAGGCTTGGGCTTCGCCTTCAAGAGTATACGAGATAGAGTAGTTTGGCCCCGTTCGCATCCCCTTCTCAATCGCTGGTGTGGCTTCGCTATCCTATCCTATAGAATGCCTACTGCAAGTACAGCTGCGAAGTGCCCCCTACGCCGTAATCCTTCCTTCTGCGAATGGGCGAAGTACCGGTAAGGGAACAAATCCGTAAGGCAACACGCGCAATTACGCAGCTGCGCGCTTTGTTGAAGCTGTTGCTGATAATGATGATTAATTATACCTGTGCACTTTGTAAATGGTGGGCCTTTAAACCGACCACTTGTTGCACAATTCGCATGTTTTGACGTCTGGTGCGATTCTACGCTTCTGCCACGTAATATTACATGCGTTAAGGGGACTCCTTGCAATAAATGGCGTTCTTATAGGTTTTTTTTTTTTTTCAGAAGATTTGGCAGCATCGGCGTGGCACTGTGGTAGAACATCTGCTTGCCATGCAGAAGTCCTGGGGTCGATTCCCACTCGAACCGAAGTTTATTTATTTATTTATTTATTTGCACGTATCTTTAATTTTCGCTCGTGGACAACACTGACTTTTCACTCACAACCGCCGACGCCGGAATTTCTGCGACACGAGTTCTTTAACGCTATCGCGTTAATTTTAGCGAGTCGAGTCCTATAGTGAGTCCGGTTGAGGCGCTTTTCGCAGAGCTGTAATTTGCGTTGGGCGACGATCGAACACGCCCCAAAACATGTGTCAGCTTGTGCAAAGTCAGCTTCTGCAACACCGAATAAATACACATGCCATCCCGTCTCCGGGATTGGCATACCTTGTTAGGACACTGGCTGCAGGATAACAGCACACGGGATGCATACGGTGTTCCAAGAAATAGTGCAGAAATGAAGCGGGAAAACGCGGCACCTACGTCAAGCACAAAAGACCCCCCTTCCCTCTCCCGCGCAAGCAAAACTGAACATTCTTGATGAAACAGTGCGAAAATGGACAACAGAAGACACAGGACAAAGCGCTGACTATTAACTGGTTTCTTTATTGGAAATAGCAAAGTATGTATAGGCACTGGGATAGGTCAGTAAGCTCATTCACGAGTAAAATCACTCAGACTCAGATCCAGCCATCATGAGTCTGAGTTTGAGTGAGTCATGGTTGAGGAAAATTTCGGCGAGTCTGAGTCCGAGTGAGTCCGGTTGAGAGAAATTTTGGTGAGTCTGAGTCCGAGTGAGCCCCAAGCGAAAAACTGTATTGCTTGAGTGAGTATGAGGGAGCTCCATTTATTTTGTCGACCTATGAGTGCAACACACGTGGCACTACGCCCAGTCAGGATACTGTCGACGAGGGTGGCGATGCGGGCTTGTTGGTTGGTCATACTTGAATAATTTGAGCGCATACGAGGACACGGACAGAAGGAAGAGACGTACACACACTGGCGCTGTGTGTGTACGTCTCTTCCTTCTGTCCGTGTCCTCGTATGCGCTCAACTTATTCAGGATACTGTGCCACAAATGATTATCGCTCCGAGGGTTCCAAGTAGACCACAAGACCACATCAACTGCCGCAGAGCTTGTTGCTATCCGGGAGGCAATAAGATTCATTTCTGGAGAGCAACCTCATGCATGGCCGATATTCTGCGACATAGGCGGAGAGTACGGGAGGGCTGGGGGGCTTGCCCCCCCCCCCCCGGACTGCCTCATGGGGGGGGGGGGGGGGGGGGAGCCCCCCCTGGCGCCGGCCCAGGTTATTTTTTAAGAGCTTGGCTTAGGTCCCCGGGTCGTCCTGTCTGGCAGCTATTTCACAGGAGGCTGTTTATGCCCGCTTCTTTTTCATTTCAGCCATTTAAAGTTCGGCACATGGGCCAGTGACAAGTCAAACATTCAATGGAAAAATGCCCCTCAAATGGCCCAATTCGCTGAGCGCAGCCTCGTGTTCGGGCAACGCCAGCTGTGTTTGGAGTTTTGACTATCCGCAGTTGTAGCAATGTAACATTCGTTACATATTACCATAGAAACTGCCAACGCTCGAGTGCTACGCACACTATATACTCTGCGCATTGCAGCTGTCGCGAACCAAGTGAAACGCCCACAGACCCGTTACGACAAGCGAAGCCTGCCGCAGTGCACGTGCCAGCCCTGCATGCGCACGAGCTCCGACCGAGGGGCCAGAGCGCGACAGAGGAAGAAAGCGAGGTTAGAGGCCAGTATCTCGTGATATCGACAGACTCCGCGTTCGCTCTCTTTCGTCCTCGTTCGCGCTATCGGTTACGCCGCCGACGCCAACGGCGATGCCGCTCAACGCAGGAACGGACGCCTAAGAGCTGCGCTCTAATTGTCTTGAACCACGTAGTGAATGGTTTTGAGAACACAAAAATGATACTGAGAATACAAAGCAATCCCGACACAGTCAGTCAGTGAACGCTTTCGCACTAACTTACTCGCCAATAAAAAAACGGGTAATTTCTTGGTTGCCTACATATTGATACCCTTCGACATGCCTGCTTATAAAAGTGCTGAGAAAAGGTTGTACGCAGTTTTGATTTATCAGTAAAGGGTTTTACTAAAAGTTCAGCCACCAATGAGCAATTTCATTACTCGTCCAGATTCATAACCGCAGCTTCGCACAAGGTGTAGTGGTAGCAAATGGTATTTGCTACCATCCCAGAATTACTTTCGGCCATCTTGAATTGAACTCACTGGCATATAATTAAAGCTTCCCGTGATTACGAGGTGGATCGATGTCTTTGTGTAAATTGAAAAATAAATCTAGGGTCTTCCACTAACAGATCTTCATTATGATATCGCGGGCACCTAAGAGACTAAAGTTACATTAAATTCTTTAATTTGGAAGTTGGACTCCTCTCTCTCTCTCTCTCTCTCTCTCTCTCTCTCTCTCTCTCTCTCTCTCTCTCTCTCTCTCTCTCTTATATATATATATATATATATATTGTAGAGAAGCCTTGGGACATGGTAATGGGTTACCCTCTCCAGCGCCTTCTAGTGGGTCGTCCTCTTTGGTTGCTTGAAGAAGAACGCCGCTCGCGCAGGGAGTTCGTGCCTTGCCGTGACTGTCGCCATTACTCATTGTCGTTGAGTGCTGTCTATTAAACACCTTAACAATTTGGTGGAGAGTGCTCTGCTCCCATTCAATGCCCCTGGAGCTCCGATCCCGTACCCTGCCATCTACCATGCCTCAAGACGCCGCCCAGCAAACGCCTCCTCTCGCAACTAGCACATGTCCCGGTGTCCCCCGTATACGCGATCCACCTATCTTCACTGGCGCCGATAGCACCGACGTGGAGGACTGGCTCGCAATTTACGAGCGCGTCAGCATCCCCAACAAATGGGACGAGGAAGGCAAGTTAAGCAACTTGGTATTCTACCTCGCGGGCGTAGCAAGCTTGTGGTACAACAACCACGCGTCCGATTTTGCGACTTGGTCCGATTTCAAGACCGCCGTCATCAGCGTTTTTGGCCGCCCAGCAGTTCGTAAGCTGCAAGCCGAACAGCGCTTACGTGAACGATCTCAGCAGGCCGGTGAATCGTTCACAAGTTATATCGAAGACGTCTTAGACTTGTGTAAGAAGGCCAACGGAACCATGTCTGAGTCTGACAAGATCCGGAACGTGATGAAAGGCATTGACGACGATGCCTTCACCATGCTGCTCGCCAAAAACCCTGGCACAGTGGCCGAGGTCATAACGCTATGCCAGAGCTACGAGGAGCTCCGCCGGCAGCGTTCGATGACCCGTCGCTCCCCATCACGCGACGCAGAGCTTGCTGGCTTGGCGGCAATATCTGACCAGGCCGCGTTGCTGGCAGAAGTCAAGTCGTTCGTGCGCGAGGAAATTGCACGCCAGGTCTCTCTCCTCGCCTTTGCCCACCCGCCGCACGTTCAACAGTCGTCGACCACCCTTCTTCCTCCTCTCCGCCGAGCAATTGAACAGGAAATTGCGGAGGTCATGCCTGAGTACCACCCGCAACCTCCGGCCCCTGCGCCCCAGAGTTACGCTCAAGTTGTCGCCAGGACGCCCCAAGTAATTCCTGCGGCTGCCCCAATGAGTTACGCCGAAGCCGCCGCTAGACCTCCGTTCTTTGAGGAGGGTGTGCCGGCTACATATGCTGACGCCATCCCTCGGCCCCGACTGCAGCCCGCCATGCAGTCATTTCAGCAGCCGACCAGTCAATCGCGTCCTGCGACATGGGCGGGACCTACCCCGACGAACCGATGGCGCACCCCCGACAACCGGCCCATCTGCTTTGCTTGCGGTTACGCCGGTCACGTGGCACGTTATTTTCAACGCGTGCAGCCGCCTCGAGTCGCGTCACCTGTCACCAGCCAGTCAAGCCGCGCATTCTACGACCCACCTCCACCTATGTCGCCGACGTCACGCCCACCACCAGCTACTCGCCGCTCTCCGTCTCCACGACGTCGATCACTGTCACCCATGCGGCCACGTTCGGTCGCACGAGAGCAGGAAAACTAGTCGTCGCAGTCCAGGAGGCAAGGGCTGCGACGCTATCGAACTGTGAAAGCCCTCAGCGGAGTCCATCGAATGTAATCGACGTGCTTGTGGACGGTGTTCGCGCATCGGCCCTTATCGATACTGGAGCCGCTGTATCCGTTATGGACGCAAAACTTTGCCGCTTACTTCGAAAAGTGATGACGCCACTTTCTGGGATGTCCCTCCGTACTGCGAGCTCCCAGAGTATCCATCCTACAGCAGTATGCACTGCTCGCGTCGTCATTCAGGACGTTCTGTACGACGTCGAGTTCATGGTAATTGCGGCATGCTCTCACGACGTCATCCTGGGATGGGATTTCCTCTCCCGCCACGACGCCGTAATTCGTTGCGCACAAGCCGAAATCGAACTCTCACCATTCTCACATTTGACGCCGACAGACAGTCCATCGGCAGTGAGCAAGATCCTCGTCAAAGACGATACGAAAGTGCCTCCAAACTCGTCAACGGCTGTGTCGGTCTACTGCGCCGGTCTCTCCCACACCATGGCACTCCTTTCGCCGTCTGCCCGCGTCTGCACTAGGAAAGGGTTGCTGGTACCTTTCGCGACCGTGCGAGTCACTCAGGGCAGCACCGCTATTTTTGTTACCAACCCATCCCCGTGCATTGTTACGTTGGTTCGAGGGGAATGTCTCGGCAAAGTGGAACCCGTTGAAGACGCACAAGTTCTGGACGCACCCGATGACTCGCACTGTACCAGTTCCCGCACCATCAGTGCTGTTTCCACGTCTGATTCGTCACCTACTGATGTATTTGGTCCCTCCATTACTGACAACCTTACGTCGGTCCAGCGTTCGCAGCTTCTGTGCTTGTTGGATGAATTTCGTCATTCTTTCGATGTCGGGCAACCATCCCTCGGCCGCACGTCCGTGTTAGGCATCGCATCGACACTGGCGCCCAACCACCATTGCGGCAACGTCCATATCGCGTGTCTCCCACAGAACGCCTGGTAATTAACGAGCAAGTGGACGATACGCTTCGACGCGATGTAATTCGGCCCTCCGACAGCCCATGGGCGTCTCCTGTTGTTCTCGTTGCGAAGAAGGACGGTTCTGTGCGGTTCTGTGTGGACTACCGACGGCTCAACAAGGTCACCCGCAAGGATGTTTATCCACTGCCGCGAATCGACGACGCGATTGACAGCCTCCAAGGAGCAGAATTCTTTTCATCTCTCGATTTGCGCTCGGGGTACTGGCAAGTACCCATGGCTGATGACGCTCGACCAAAGACAGCCTTTGTCACGCCCGACGGCTTGTACGAGTTCAACGTCATGCCGTTCGGTCCTGTGTAATGCGCCCGCGACCTTCGAGCGCATGATGGACACCGTTCTGCGCAACTTGAAATGGCACACGTGCCTGTGTTACCTGGACGACGTCGTCGTCTTCGCTCCGGACTTCTCCACGCACCTCCAACGTCTGCGGCATGTCTTGACCCGTTTGAGCAACGCCGGCCTCCACTGAATCTGAAGAAGTGCCGATTTGCGGCACGGCAGCTGACAATCCTCGGCTACGTCGTGTCCAAAGACGGAATCCTTCCCGATCCGGCCAAGCTCGGGCCGTGGCCGAATTTCCCAAACCTACGTCCGTCAAAGAACTGCGCAGTTTCGTCGGACTGTGTTCATACTTTCGGCGCTTCATACGAAACTTTGCCGCCATCATATCGCCGCTGACGAAGCTCCTTGGAAGTAACGGACCCCTAAATTCGTGGTCGTCCGAGTGTGACGACGCGTTCGCAAAGCTCCGTCGTTTGTTGACGTCCTCCTCCCATACTACGCCACTACGACCCTACGGCCCCAACGGAGGTACACACGGACGCCAGCGGTGTAGGCCTCGGCGCTGTCCTTGCGCAACGCAAACCAGGGTTCCCCGAATATGTCGTGGCATACGCAAGCCGTACGCTTACCAGAGCCGAGACCAATTACTCAGTCACGGAAAAAGAGTGCCTGGCGATCATATGGGCCCTTACAAAGTTTCGACCTTATTGTATGGTCGCCCATTTGATGTCGTCACCGACCATCATGCACTATGCTGGCTGTCGTCATTGAAGGATCCCTCAGGCCGTCTCGCCCGCTGGGCACTTCGCCTGCAGGACTACGACATCCGCGTGCTGTACCGCAACGGACGCCAGCATGCTGACGCCGACGCCCTCTCGCGCTCTCCCTTGCCTGACGACAATGCCCCCTGCTCAGTATCTCACATAGCTGTTGCTTCGATCAGCGTTCACACTATCGCTACGAACAGCGCAAGGATAAATGGATCACCTCGCTGATCGACGTGCTCACTGATCCGACGGCAACACCATCCACTCGCGCGTTGCGTCGTCAAGCCCACCATTTCGCCGTTCGTGACGACCTCCTGCACCGACGCAATTACAACGCCGACGGCCGCCAGTGGCTACTAGTGATACCCCGCAGTCTGCGTTTCTAATATGCGAGGCCTTCCACTCTGACCCGCAATGCGCGCACTCTGGGGTATCCAAAACTTACCACCGCATTCGACAACGATACTTCTGGCGTGGGATGTACCGCTACGTGCAGAAGTTCGTTCGCTCCTGCCTCGATTGCCAACGCCGAAACCTGCAACGCACGTGTCGTCAGCAGGTCTACAGCCATTACCTTGCCCTAACCGTCCGTTCGGGCGCGTGGGCATCGATTTGTATGGACCACTTCCTATGACTTCGGCTGGTAACCGCTGGGCCATCGTCGCTGTTGACAATCTAACGCGATACGCCGAACCGCCGCCCTACCAGCGGCTACTGCGCGCGATGTTGCCTCCTTCCTACTACACCGATTCATACCTGCGTCACGGTCCACCCCAAGAGCTTCTCAGCGATCGAGGCCGTGTCTTCTTATCGGAAGTCGTGGAAGCCATTCTGAAAGAGTGCCATGCTGTTCACCGCAAAACTACTGCTTACCACCCCGCAGACGAATGGCCTAACCGAACGCTTTAACCGAACGCTCGGCGACATGCTGTCAATGTACGTCGCCGCCGATCACACCAATTGGGATGCCATTCTGCTCTTCGTCACCTACGCCTATAACACCGCCCCTCAGAGCACTACTGGTTTATCACCGGTTCTTCTTACTGTACGGGAGGCACCCGTCGCACAACCATCGACACGATACTTCCATACAAGCCAGATCCATCTGAGTGTGCGCCTATTTCTGACACAGCCAGGCTCGCTGAAGAGTGTCGCGAGCTTGCCAAGACGTTTACGACGCAGGAACAAGAGCTGCAGAAGAGCATTCGCGATGGGCACGACTACTTCTGAACCCACGTTCCTCCCTGGAGCGCTCGTATGGCTCTCGGTCCCTACCACTGCAAGTGGCCTTTCTTCAAAACTGCTGCCGAAATACGAAGGCCCATACCGGGTCGTCGAGCGCACATCCCGGTCAACTACTTGATCGAACCCATCGAACCAGCTTCGGACATGCGCCGTCGAGGGCGCGGACATTGTCAACGTGGAGCGCCTCAAGGCCTACTATGACCCACTTACTAGTGACGAGTTGTTAGGTCGCCGGACGGCTCCCTTTTCGTACCCGGGGTAATTGTAGAGAAGCCTTGGGACATGGTAATGGGTTACCCTCTCCAGCGCCTTCTAGTGGGTCGTCCTCTTTGATTGCTTGAAGAAGAACGCCGCTCGCGTAGGGAGTTTCGTGCCTTGCCGTGACTGTCCGCCATTACTCATTGTCCTTGAGTGCTGTCCTATTAAAGACACCTTAACAATTGTAACAATTGTTTACTCTTCCATATTGAAGCAGCAGTGGCAAACCGCAGAACAACAAGAAGACCATGGGGATGTGCTCGCTGACGAGCTGAAGAAAAGTATCCGGATTTCACGCTGATGCTAGATGCTCGTTCGCAGAAATTCCGGTGTTGGCCACTGGCAACCGTTGGTTTTTGAGCGAAAAATCCTCCGCGACGAAAAATCGAGAATAGCAATAAAAAACGATACATCCTTCGTCCCCATGAGGATCGAACCCGGCCGTTCGCGTGGCTGGCAGGTGTCTTACCACAAAGCCACGATGTTACTTGCAGCTGCTTCGGAAAAAAACACTACATAAATGTCATGTAGTGAAAGGAGTCTCAACGCATTTTGTTTCGGCAGGTGTCACGACGAAAACAAGCCCATACGGGCGATTTGTAGGCGCAATCGCGAGGCATCAAACTACGTCGAAAAAGGCGGGATAGTGCAGCCATCGCCGCTAAATACACACACGAACTTTTCAAACAGCTCTAAAACGGACATGTCCATCTAGCGGAAAACATATCAAGCCAACGCAGCAACGCAGATAATGTGATGCCATCTGTGAGGCATTGTGAGAATATGTCTCGACTTTTCATGCATCCGAGAGGGCGGGCGCGCGGCGTAATATCTTGGAGGCCATGCGATTCTTGCTTAGATCGAAAGCCTGTACAATTCGCGCGTGTGCGTGCGTGTGTGTGTGTGTGTAACAATACACATTAATAAGTATGTACTTAGTGGTTGAAGTGCGCACTGGGGCCGGATTTCTCTATCGCGTTCAACTCTTAAAGGCGAATCCTAAAGGTCCCCCAATTTTTGACGCCGTTGTAAGTACAAAACAAATAAAAACTCTGGAGCACGCGTACAAGAGAACACTCTAAAAAATAAACAGTCTCGAGAGCTGCCACGCACTGCAATTCGAAAGGTGCGTAGCATAATTTTATTGCCGAAAATGTAGCACCAATTAAAGGGACACTAAAGGCACATTATGTCGAAGATGATTGTTGAAATAGCGGTCCAGAAACCTCGTAGTGCTACTTTTGTGCCAAGTAAGTGCTTATTTAAAATAAAATCGCGTTTTAGTGGTCCGCATCGCGTTAGCACACTTCAAATCACCCGCCTGAAAGCGGTATTTCGCACGTCACTGTCTCCGTGCCCAACGTTGACCGCCTTTACTGCGCGGCGGCATGCACTGGTGGCGTGCACCATTCGGGCATCCGGCAACGTCACATGCATGCGGTATTTTGTCGAACTTTCTGCAAGAGCGACTTTCACGAGCGTGCACAACACACCGCGCCAGGACGCGATCCCGAAACTACCACTGAGACGCTACCGCGTGAGCGAAGCAGGGCGCCGGGCTAGAGTGACCTAGAATAGGGGGA
>NC_051176.1:110650949-110659784 GCF_013339695.2 Rhipicephalus sanguineus | reverse complement strand
GCACTAGGAAAGGGTTGCTGGTACCTTTCGCGACCGTGCGATTCACTCAGGGCAGCACCGCTATTTTTGTTACCAACCCATCCCCGTGCATTGTTACGTTGGTTCGAGGGGATGGTCTCGGCAAAGTGGAACCGTTGAAGACGCACAAGTTCTGGACGCACCCGATGACTCGCACTGTACAGTTCCAGCACCATCAGTGCTGTTTTCCACGTCTGATTCTTCACCTACTGAGGTATTTGGTCCTCCATTACTGACAACTTACGTCGTCCGCGTTCGCAGCTTCTGGCTTGTTGGATGAATTCGTCATTCTTCGATGTCGGCAACCATCCCTCGGCCGCAGTCCGTGTTTAGGCATCGCATCGCCCTGGCGCCCAACCCCATTGCGGCAACGTCCATATCGCGTGTCTCCCACAGAACGCCTGGTAATTAACGAGCAAGTGGACGATACGCTTCGACGCGATGTAATTCTGCCCTCGACAAGCCCATGGGCGTCTCCTGTTGTTCTCGTTGCGAAGAAGGACGGTTCTGTCGGTTCTGTGTGGACTACGACGGCCTCAACAGGTCCCGCAAGGATTTTATCCACTGCCGCGAATCGACGAGCGATTGACAAGCCTCAAGGAGCAGAATTCTTTCATCTCTATTTGGCGCCGGGGTACTGGCAAGTACCATGGCTGATGACGCTCGACCAAAGACAGCCTTTGTCACGCCGACGGCTTGTACGAGTCAACGTAATGCCGTTCGTCTGTGTATGCGCCGCGACCCTTCGGTCGCATGATGGACACCGTTCTGCGCAACTTGAAATGGCACACGTGCCTGTGTTACCTGGACGACGTCGTCGTCTTCGCTCCGGACTTCTCCACGCACCTCCAACGTCTGCGGCAATGTCCTTGACCCGTTTGAGCAACGCCGGCCTCCAACTGAATCTGAAGAAGTGCCGATTTGCGGCACGGCAGCTGACAATCCTCGGCTACGTCGTGTCCAAAGACGGAATCCTTCCCGATCCGGCCAAGCTTCGGGCCGTGGCCGAATTTCCCAAAACCTACTCCGTCAAAGAACTGCGCAGTTTCGTCGGACTGTGTTCATACTTTCGGCGCTTCATACGAACTTTGCCGCCATCATATCGCCGCTGACGAAGCTCCTTGGAAGTAACGGACCCCTAAATTCGTGGTCGTCCGAGTGTGACGACGCGTTCGCAAAGCTCCGTCGTTTGTTGACGTCTCCTCCCAGACTCGCCACTACGACCCTACGGCCCCAACGGAGGTACACACGGACGCCAGCGGTGTAGGCCTCGGCGCTGTCCTTGCGCAACGCAAACCAGGGGTTCCCCGAATATTCGTGGCAATACGCAAGCCGTACGCTTACCAGAGCCGAGACCAATTACTCAGTCACGGAAAAAGAGTGCCTGGCGATCATATGGCCCTTACAAAGTTTCGACCTTATTTGTATGGTCGCCCATTTGATGTCGTCACCGACCATCAGCACTATGCTGGCTGTCGTCATTGAAGGATCCCTCAGGCCGTCTCGCCCGCTGGGCACCTTCGCCTGCAGGACTACGACATCCGCGTGCTGTACCGCAACGGACGCCAGCATGCTGACGCCGACGCCCTCTCGCGCTCTCCCTTGCCTGACGACAATGCCCCCTGCTCAGTATCTCACATAGCTGTTGCTTCGATCAGCGTTCACACTATCGCTACCGAACAGCGCAAGGATAAATGGATCACCTCGCTGATCGACGTGCTCACTGATCCGACGGCAACACCATCCACTCGCGCGTTGCGTCGTCAAGCCCACCATTTTCGCCGTTCGTGACGACCTCCTGCACCGACGCAATTACAACGCCGACGGCCGCCAGTGGCTACTAGTGATACCCCGCAGTCTGCGTTCTGAAATATGCGAGGCCTTCCACTCTGACCCGCAATGCGCGCACTCTGGGGTATCCAAAACTTACCACCGCATTCGACAACGATACTTCTGGCGTGGGATGTACCGCTACGTGCAGAAGTTCGTTCGCTCCTGCCTCGATTGCCAACGCCGAAAAACCTGCAACGCACGTGTCGTCAGCAGGTCTACAGCCATTACCTTGCCCTAACCGTCCGTTCGGGCGCGTGGGCATCGATTTGTATGGACCACTTCCTATGACTTCGGCTGGTAACCGCTGGGCCATCGTCGCTGTTGACCATCTAACGCGATACGCCGAAACCGCCGCCCTCCCAGCGGACTACTGCGCGCGATGTTGCCTCCTTCCTACTACACCGATTCATCCTGCGTCACGGTCCACCCCAAGAGCTTCTCAGCGATCGAGGCCGTGTCTTCTTATCGGAAGTCGTGGAAGCCATTCTGAAAGAGTGCCATGCTGTTCACCGCAAAACTACTGCTTTACCACCCGCAGACGAATGGCCTAACCGAACGCTTTAACCGAACGCTCGGCGACATGCGTCAATGTACGTCGCCGCCGATCACACCAATTGGGATGCCATTCTGCTCTTCGTCACCTACGCCTATAACACCGCCCCTCAGAGCACTACTGGTTTATCACCGTTCTTCTTACTGTACGGGAGGCACCCGTCGCACAGACCATCGCACGATACTTCCTACAAGCCAGATCCATCTGAGTGTGCGCCTATTTCTGACACAGCCAGCTCGCTGAAGAGTGTCGCGAGCTTGCCAATACGGTTACGACGCAGGAACAAGAGCTGCAGAAGAGCATTCGCGATGGCACGACTACTTCTGAACCCACTTTCCTCCCTGGAGCGCTCGTATGGCTCTCGTCCCTACCACTGCAGTGGCCCTTCGTCAAAACTGACTGCCGAAATACGAAGGCCCATACCGGGTCGTCGAGCGCCACATCCCCGGTCAACTACTTGATCGAACCCATCGAACCAGCCTTCGGACATGGCGCCGTCGAGGGTGCGACATTGTCAACGTGAGCGCCTCAAGGCCTACTAGGACCCACTCATAGTGACGAGTTGTTAGGGTCGCCGGACGGCTCCCTTTTCGTACCCGGGGTAATTGTAGAGAAGCCTTGGACATGGTAATGGTTACCCTCTCCAGCGCCTTCTAGTGGGGTCGTCCTCTGTGGTTGCTTGAAGAAGAACGCCGCTCGCGCAGGGAGTTCGTGCCTTGCCGTGACTGTCGCCATTACTCATTGTCGTTGAGTGCTGTCTATTAAACACCTTAACAATATATATATATATATATATATATATATATATAATATATATATATATATATATATATATATATATATATATATTATATATATATATATATAGGGAGAGTGAGAGAGAAATGTGGAAGGCAAGTCGGGCCCCCGCCCTCCGGTAAAATGAAAACTCTCCGCCAATGTTCTGCGATGCCAAACCCGCTTTGCAAACTATTAATTGCGTCATGAGACAAGGCCCATATCATAATTTAGCTATAGAAATTGCAGAGCTTCTTCAGATTGCTTCAATAAATGGCCACCTCATCACTTTCCAGTGGATTCCTGCGCACTGTGGCGTGATGGGAAACGAGGAGGCAGACACTGAAGCCAAAAGAGCCTTAAACAGTGTCCCTGAAGTGCGCATTGCGTTTTCACGACCAGACACGAACGCACTGCTTCGGTGCGTAATGCGCAGCTTCATACTTCAGCACTGGTCAAAACCGGAGCGACGACACCGGCGATTGCACAAATGGGACCCGGAAATGAAGTTCCGCATGCCTTGTAAATTAAAGCGACACATCGCAAGTATGATTCGCCGGATTGGTCTTGGGGTGGCCTTTACAAGACGTTATACACACCTCATCGGCTGCAGTGACACCGGTCCCAATTGTGATCACTCTCAAGTGCCAGAAACACTTGAACACATATTTTCTACCTGCCCAGCATATGCACTTGACCGACAGAAATTGATTTCCGCGACTGAACGATTTTTATAATAGGCCATTAACTGATGAGGTTGTGTTGGGCCTTTGGCCTGACGCCAACAGTGCAACTGTGGTCGTACGAGCGGTCACAGCTTTCCTGCAGGCCACTGGACTGGATGCGCGGCTATAGCACTGCGCCAACTTGACGGGGCTGTATATACTCACCACCCTAACTCACCATCGTCATTCATATCACTCTTCTCCCTCCCGTTTCCCCTCCCCCCGTGTAGAGTAGCAGCTATCGCTCAGGCCGACCTCTCTGCCTTTCTGTCAATAAACCTCTCTCTCTCTCTCTCTCTCTCTCTCTCTCTCTGCGCTTCAGATGTGCAAATAGGAAGTTACTCGCATGCACCAATATAATTAAATGTCTTGCACAAGGAATCCCATCGAAAGAAAAAACCATACATAGTCGTTTTATTGAATGATGATTCAATGTTACAGTATAAGTGGAAAATAAATGCCCAGAAAGAATACATATCTGCAACTTATTAAGGTCCCTTGTTTGAAGTCGACAAGAACTGCGAACCGATGTTGGTGTCCGACAGACGGACCCGTTTTTTCGTCAGCACTTCGTTGGTATAATGTTGAAGAGCCGGTCCTAAGCGCTTGATGGTACTGCCGTGTTGTAATTGAGGAAAAGTTAGTTCAGTTCCTGCAAATTCTTCATCTGCGAGAACAGGTAGACAACTGGTACAAGCAGGTGCTGCGACAGCTCATCCTGTGTCTTAGCTGGAAGGGTTTGCTTCCCGAGCGACAAGACTCATGTTCGGGCGCGGGCGAGATGGCAACATCTGCGTTGGCTGGCTTGATCACCACAACCATGGCTCTGCCTTGATGTTGATCGTTGCCTGGCCTGGCATAGGAATGTCCACTTTGCGCCTCATGCGGCCGCCCATCCACCCTGCACGATGTGCTGCGTAGTACGTGCGCGCATCTGCTCAATGCCATGCGTTAGCGATGAGTAGGTAGGTGCTCGAAAGTCCCTTGATTATCCAAGTGCACGCTGGCAACGCCAATGAAGAGACAGTGTGGTAAACAGCGCTCATTTCAGGCCGACCGTCCGGCTGGTCTGCGCCCATCGAGCGAGCTCTCCAAGTCCCGTTTTCAACCACTCATTCTGGATCGGTCGTGAAAAAAAGAAAACAACCAAAAAATTGCATATTTTCCCACTCACCTCAGAAAGGAGAAAATGACTTGGACAACGCTCCCTTTCGGCAACGCCGTCGGCGTTCCCCGCTTCAGCCAGTGGCCACCCGATATGCCCGCTTGGAGTTTCCGCTTTTGGTTATTCGAGGCAACATGGCCTGGAATGCGGCGCCCTGCGGGACGGCCTTCCTCTTTCGAGGTCCCGCCGCGGCGGCTTGCTTCCCTGAAACCCACTTTCCACGCAATGTTTCAGGGAATGCCGCCACGGTTTTCAACTTACAGCACAGCATTCACTACGAACAAATAGCTCTCAAAACACAGCAAGCCGCAGCCCGATAATCACTCGCATCTTGACACCGTGGAACGTTTACAGAAAGAACGCCGTTCCCTCTACCGTTCCTTCATAAACGTAATGAGTTACCGAATTCCACCGACCCTTAACGGAACGGTGCCGTTCCTCCGTTCCTCCAAAAAGGAACTAGTTCCAGGAACGTCGTTTCACACACACTGCATAGAAGTTGTTTAAAGCACCCGTGTAAGGCACACATGCGCTTTTAATTGTAGGCAGACCCTGCGATATACAGCTGTCTAAACGCAGCTATACGCATGTCTTGAGGCTCATTCAGGCCCGTAGCCAGGGGGGAGGGGCTATAGGGGCCCGGGCCCTCCCCCGAAATTTTGGTGAAGTAGGTGTTTTTACCAAAAATAAATAATAAAAATAGGCGTTTTTCTCAAATAGTCAAGGTTTTCAGCAAGTGCCCCCGCAAAAATTGCCTGGCTACGGGCCTGGGCTCAATTGTTAACGTGCAGTTGTTGTTGCAGTACAAACATGCGGATATAAAGAGTCAATTAAAGCGTCACTTCAGCATATTCACGGCGTTTAGACCCCCAAACGACTCATGGCGCACACCACTCGTCGCATTACTACCGGAGAATTGTCCAGCTGTGGACCTGTAGAGCCAAGGCTGCTTTTGCGGGGCCAGACCTGCCGATGCTTCCTGAGCAAGTGTATCCCTACGCTAAGTATGCCGGTTTCGGTTGCTTGCGCGCGCGCTTTTTCTTGAGGCGTGTATTTGAGACTTACGAGAAAAAAATGGAGCGCAATGTCTTCCACAGGGCGCAATGAGAAAAGTGGGGCAAGCGTTTCCAGTTTTTATTCACGAACTACGTTGGCTCGCGGAGCTTATGGCTGCGTTTGGGCTCTAACTACCCTAACGGCACACCAATACTTTAGCTTTCTCCTTGGCGCTTGGAAGCTGCCGGTGGAGCGCTTTTTGCGGCTGTGTTTTCGCCTGTCTTTGATACAGCATCGTCTGGAGCACCGGTGAATAGAGTAGTTTCATGCGCGGTACTTCTGTTGTTAAACGCGAATCGGCAACTGAAGCCATGCAAGCCACGAAATGAGGGTGATTCCACGAGAGATCGAACATGCCTGTCCGGTCGCAATTTTTGTTTTGCCTGGGTTTTTTATATGTTATGTGGGCACATTCAAAGTGCACGGAACTGAAAATTTTATTTCCAAGAAACGCTCCCAGCGCGCCAAAAAAATATTTGAAGGTGGCGGCGCGGGCCTCCTGTTTTTGCTCACTGCAATGTTTTCGGATTTCACGGCCGAATTTAGCGCGAACTATAAATGATGTGTCCAAATTTTTTTTTTGCTGGTTTTAATACGCATTACTGTAAATTACATCCATGCTTTTTTTTATGCCGTCCTCAAAAAGAATAAAATGTGAAAAATGGCAAACACGGCCGAAATCGAAAAAGGGTCCTAAGTTTGAGGCGCCCTGGCGCCTTTGCTATTTCAAACAGAAACTTGAAAATAATGTCAACTATAGAAACGAGTCTTTGCAACATTCATACGGAAGATCATTTTCTTACGGGTAGCGCAAAAAAAAAGAAGAAAAAATAGTTAAAGAAGCGAGTTTTTTCAAAAAAGTACATTTTCGAAAAATAAAATAAAAAAACTCCGGTCTTAATTCTGACGACAATTTTTTATCGAAGAGAGCTTATGTCAGTGAACACACGGTTTTAATATCATATGTCCTCATTTGTTTTGCTTACGAGATATAACTGGCCAAAATGATCCTTGCTGTGTGTGCTCACTTCAGTGCGACTGATGGTTGTTATTAGCTTTCATTGTGCGTAAATCGCAGTTTTAATTATTCTTCTGCAGCAAAACCTTGCTCTGGTGGCTTTCCGTCAAGAAAAATGTGTTCTCAGGTTTTATTTGGTTCTATAGTGTGCAAAAGTGGGCTGCTGCCGCCCTCTAAAGGGTTATTCCACGTGAGATCGAACGTGCCTGTCCGGTCGATATTTTTGTTTTGCCTGCGTTTTTTATATGTTCTGTGGGCACATTCAAAGTGCACGGCACCGAAATATTTTTTCCCAAGAAACGCTCCCAGCGTGCCAAAAAAATGTTTGAAGGTGGCGGCGCGGACCTCCTGTTTTTGTTCACTGCAATGTTTTGGGTTTTCACGGCCGAATTTAACGCGAACTATAAATGATGTGGTGAAAATTTTCTTGTTGGTTTAAATACACATTACTGTGAATTACATCCATACTTTTTTATGCCGTCCTCAAAAGGAAAAAAGATTGTGAAAAAAATGGCAAACCCGGTCCAAATCAACAAAGTTTGCTAAGTTTGATGCGCCTTGGCGCCTTTCCTATTTCACACAGAAACTTCAAAACAGTGTCAAGTATTTCAAGGAGCCTCTGCAACATTTATGCGGAAGATCTTTTTCCTACAGGCAGCGCAAAATAAGCAGAAAATAGTTAAAGAAGCGAGTTTTTTTCAAAAAAAGTATATTTTCAAAAAGAAAAAAAATTCAGGCCTCAATTTTGACGACATTTTTTTTCGAACAGCGCTTATGTCAGTGATAACACCGTGTTAATATGTATGTCCTCATTTGCATTGTTCACGAGATTTAACGGGCCAAAATAACCCTTGCTGTGTGTGCTCACAGTTGTCATCAGCTTGCATTGCACGTAAATCTAGCTTTAATTATTTTCCTGCAGCAAAGCTTTGCTCTGGTGTCTTGTCGCCAAGAAAAATGTATTCTCAAACTTTAATTGTGTCTAGCGTGTGCGGGGTTGGGCTGCTGCCGCTCTTTAAAGGCCTAACGCGTACGCAGTTTGCAGCTTACAACCTCAAATTACCCCGCCAGTATTCGCTAATCAGAAGCACACGAGACACCGCGAACACATGGTTTAGGTCACTTTGTCAAAACTCTCCTTGCACACAGAATAAAGCATCTGTATGCAGCGAAGGCCAACTTAATCAGTAACTAAATGCCATAATCAGCAGGCGCGCTGTTATGCAGTTGTTTTCTCACTGCCTGCTTGCTTCCCTTCCATTACGTGCATTGTACGCTCTAACCATCTTCCCCATTCGACGCACACTGTGCCTAAACAACATTTGTAAAACGTTAGCTCAATGATTTCCGGGCCGTTTATTTCACTTCCCGCTATCACATGTTTTCGGCGTCACAGATAACGTCTTCCTGTATCATCTCGACCTTTACCTCAGTGTTTGAACAGCCAGAAAACGTACGGTGCGGCGCGATTAAGCCATGAGTGGCAGAAGCTGCCCAATTTATGATGTTTTGTTGCCATTTTACTAAAGTGCTTTCCCACGTCCAAGACAGCAGAGGTCATTGGTGGCGCCAGACGGACATTACCCTTAGTTTTGACAATGAGTGCGGCCTACAAATTATTACATCCCAAAGCGCTTAGACACCCTTAGTCATAAGATGTTAAACCGTGAGCAGTTCCGGAAAGGCATTC